>NC_134485.1:210569100-210701600 GCF_040206685.1 Ascaphus truei | reverse complement strand
GTGTGTGTGTGTGTGTGTGTGTTAGTGTGTTTGACTCAGTGTGTGTGTGTTTGACTCAGTGTGTGTGTGTGTGTTTGACTGTGTGTGTGTGTGTGTGTGTGTGTGTGTGTGTGTGTGTGTGTGTGTGTGTGTGTGTGTGTGTGTGTGTGTGTGTGTGTGTGTGTGTGTGTGTGTGTGTGTTGACTGAGTGTGTGTTTGTGTGTGTGTGTGTGTGTGTGTGTGTGTGTGTTAGTGTGTTTGACTCAGTGTGTGTGTGTTTGACTCAGTGTGTGTGTGTGTGTGTGTTTGACTGTGTGTGTGTGTGTGTGTGTGTGTGTGTGTGTGTGTGTGTGTGTGTGTGTGTGTGTGTGTGTGTGTGTGTGTGTGTGTGTGTGTGTGTGTGTGTGTGTGTGTGTGTTTGACTGAGTGTGTGTGTGTGTGTGTGTGTGTGTGTGTGTGTGTTTGTTTGACTGAGTGTGTGTGTGACTGAGTGTGTGTGACTGAGTGACTGTACCTGTTTGACTGAGTGTTTGACTGAGTGACTGTGGGTGACTAAGTGGCTGTGTGTGTCACTAAGTGATTGTGTGTGACTGTGTGAGACAGTGTGTGTGTGTGTACAGACACCCACCCACACCCACCGTCACCTGCCCAACCAAAGTCACGTCACCTGCTCACAGTCAGTCACCGTCACCCAGTCACCCACCTCCTGACCCTCCCTCTCTCACATCCTCTCTCTGTCTCTATGACTCTCTCTCACCCTCTCTCTGTCTCTCTGACTCTCTCTCACCCTCTCTCTGTCTCTCTCTCTCACCCTCTCTCTGTCTCTCTCTCTCACCCTCTCTCTGTCTCTCTCTCTCACCCTCTCTCTGTCTCTCTCTCACCCTCTCTCTGTCTCACCCTCTCTCTGTCTCACCCTCTCTCTGTCTCACCCTCTCTCTGTCTCACCCTCTCTCTGTCTCACCCTCTCTCTGTCTCACCCTCTCTCTCTGTCTCACCCTCTCTCTCTGTCTCACCCTCTCTCTCTGTGTCTCACCCTCTCTCTCTGTCTCTCACCCTCTCTCTCTGTCTCTCACCCTCTCTCTCTGTCTCTCACCCTCTCTCTCTCTGTCTCTCACCCTCTCTCTCTGTCTCTCACCCTCTCTCTGTCTCTCACCCTCTCTCTCTGTCTCTCGCTCTCTCTCTCTCTCACCCTCTCTCTCTGTCTCTCACCCTCTCTCACCCTTTCTCACCCTCTCACCCTCTCTCACCCTCTCTCACCCTCTCTCTCACCCTCTCTCTCACTGTCTCTCTCACCCTCTCTCTGTCTCTCTCTCTCTCACCCTCTCTCTGTCTCTCTCTCACCCTCTCTCTGTCTCTCACCCACACTCTCTCTGTCTCTCACCCACACTCTCTCTGTCTCTCACCCACACTCTCTCTGTCTCTCACCCACACTCTCTCTGTCTCTCACCCACACTCTCTCTGTCTCTCACCCACACTCTCTCTGTCTCTCACCCACACTCTCTCTGTCTCTCACCCACACTCTCTCTGTCTCACACTCTGGATCTGGATATCTTATTTACCCTGTATATCTTAACTGTCCTATACTACACCGAAATAACCTATACTGCCTTTTTCAAGATCTGACTCAAGCTTCACACGGAAGACATCAGAACCCCCCCTAACCCAGAAGACAGGTAGGGAACACCTCCCCTCCAATGTATAACATTGCGGGAATGAGGGTACCTGGACATTGAGGGACTGCGGATCAGGTAAGATCCCAGGCGGGATTGCTGCTTTAAATATTGGGAAGTGGGGGCATCCAGACACTAGTTATGGGGTTCAGGAAACGAGTCATTCACATCTGACTTTTTTTTCTAGATCCGACATTTACACACACACACACACACACACACACACACACACACACACACACGCACACACACACACACACACACGCACGCACACGCAACAAGGACTAATTGTAGTATAATGTAATACAATAAATACATTTGTCAAAAACGAATGTTGTTCTGACTAGGAATTTATTAAATGTATTTTATTTATATATTTTATTTTAAAGCGGGGTTGGGGGCGGGACTAGGGGCGGGGTTGGGGGCGGGACTAGGTGGCAAGTAGATTTTTTGGTTGGGCGAGTAGATTTTTGGGTGATTTGTCAAACACTGTATATGTGTGTGTGTGTGTGTGTGTATAAATATATATATATATATATATGTGTGTGTGTGTTTGTGTATGTGTATATATGTGTGTGTATATGTGTGTTTGTGTATGTGTATATATGTGTGTGTGTGTATATATATATGTATATATATGTAACCCTGCTTCCCCCCCCCCCCCCAGACTCTACGGTTGTGTCTAGGGTGCATGAGAGCAGATTACATGCGGTGTGGTGCGTACCTGTGAGGAACAGGAGGGCCTGAGCTTCCCGCGATGTTGTGGGGGAGCCAGGACTGGGCTTCTGGAGTGGTAGCCTCCATGATCTCTTAGTGGTGCAGCGCTTCCATCTTCTATATTCCCAGGAATATGGGACAGGACCGGTACAGAAGAACCCCTTGGGTCCCAGGGTAATACTCTCCAAGTCACACACTTTGATAATAACGAATAGTCTCTTTATTTGACAGAGCAGCACTCTCCTCACGATAGTGGCTTCCAACAGCAGCAACAACAATAGTCAAGACGGGTTATCATGACACTCGCCTTCGCCCAAATAATTCCTCCTCTCCTTCCCTCCAAGGCACTCTTCCGACAGGATGGTCTGAGCTAGGGCTTCAATACCCCATGGCCCACCCCCGAGGTTAGCCTCGAGGTGGGTCTTGAATTCTCTCCATCACCCCTGGCAGTGGGGTGAGGGAAATGGTCCACCAAGTCTATAATTCTATCAGCTCTACCTATAGACGCTGATTCTTTTCCACTCCTCTCTCTCTCGGATCCAGCACTCTGCGCCGGGGAGTCCGCAGCCTCCTGATACTCCTGGGACCGTTCCGCAGGATTCTTGGGCTCACTGCATAATAACCGGCAACTCCAGACTCTCGATATCACTGTTCACTCGAACTCTCCCTAACTACTCTCTCGAACGAAGAACCACATCTCACCGGAGTTGGCTACTAAATATAGAGCTAGCCCCGCCCCTCGTGGTGTCAGCAGAACCTCCCCTCTTGCTCACGCCTGCAGCAGAGTCCAAGCCTGCGTCTACCACTCAGGATAGGGCAATGAAGGGGGGAAACCCATGATGATTACTGGCGCCTGATCTTAACAGGGCTTATCACAGTAGAAGGAAGATAGGTATAGCCTGTGCTGTTTACAGGGGGCTACATATATATACAGTATATATATATATATATATATATATATATATATATATATATATATATATATATACTTACCCCATCCTCATTGCTTCATTGCATAGCCAGTTAACCAACCCCACACTGAGGAGACCCATTAAGGTCGAAACAGCTGTCTGTGGGTGGGTTTTTTGGCTATGCATCTTAACCCTGGCTGTGCTTATAGCTGTGACCATGCAGCAAGCTTAAGCCTATAGGGAACCATGTTAAAAATGGTTTTGAAGCAAAAGGTGGCACTGTGGGCCCATTTGCATGTAATTTCCCAGAATCCCTTGCTGCAGTGGAAGTGCTGTGTGCTGGGTAATAATGGTGAAAGGCAGGGTTGCAGATCTGCCTAAGACATGCAAATGAGCATACAGTAATATTTGCTATATATATATGTGTGTGTGTGTGTGTGTGTGTGTGTGTGTGTGTGTGTGTGTGTGTGTGTGTGTGTGTGTGTGTGTGTGTGTGTGTGTGTGTGTGTGTATGTGTGTGTGTGTGTGTGTGTGTGTGTATATATGGTAGTTTCAGTGACCCCTTCCGAGGAAACAATCTTGCAGGACCTGCAGGCCAACTCTCCATGAGGAGCACTGGCACAGATAAGGGTTATTATCTCAGGAACCTGGAGGTCCACAGCGCTTAATATAGTGAGCACCAGAAGACCCCAAGGTTACAATGATGGAAACAAATGTGATATCACATTAGTGGAGGATTGCTGCTTGAGCCCAAGCATTTGCAGAAATATGAGCCATTTCTTTCTCTCACAAATATGGACAAAAAGTTGAAAATATGTGGATACCAAAAATTGTGAAACACAAATGTGTCTGCCTTGGAAATGACTAGCTAGCATTTAAACTTCATGTTTTTTTGTATGTATAAAACATTCAAAGGAACTTTCCCAAATGGGGACAGGTCTGCAAATCTCTCCCTTTGCCCCTCTGAGGACAAAGAACCATACATTTTGGACTGGGTCACCCTGTCCCTCTGACCTGTCTTAGCATGGCAATGCATTGCAAGCACCTATAGCAGTTTGAAATTGTGTGTGTAGCTACACGAGAAACAATGGGTTCAACAGGAAGAATGCACAGAGTAGGGACCAGAAAATAAACTCAGCAATGCCTTGCCCAAACAGCTAGAGCTATATATTGTTATGTTCTGACAATAGCTAAACAAAAAAGGGAAATGTATAGGGCCAAGAACTTCCTCTTAAGATGGCACAAAGACTTGATTTTATTTTGCATAGCTAAAACGTCAAAGGAAGCGCTATGTTACTATTTAAACGCCATAAATCTAAAACTATTACAGGCGAGTGGTAGCTCTGATGTTAAGCAATCCGGTATTCTATATCCGCGACGTAAGGGAGGATTTTATTTTTATTGTGCACAATACATATTATTCTAATTTTGGAGTCCTTCTATGCTCTCCATTTTTGATTCTGCATGATATATTATCGGAGAGACCCTACTCTGCGTCTGAGAATTGAGCTACATTGAAGAAGTCCCTCTATAAAAAAAATAAAAATAGTGTGGCCTCTGGTCTTTCCTTCTGATGATATTAATTCTGACAAGATCATTGAAAACGTACCGTTGCTCCAACAAATTAAATTTCAGAACTCCCTCTGGTTCTACATCCAGTGAAGATCCTCTCTTTTGAGGTGAAATAATGACATTTCACAAGAAAGTCTCTGTTTCAGTTCAGCATTGAGGTCCTTGGGCCCAAGGCTTGGTGGGACCTATCCATTAGCAATAGATCAGTCGAAAGGGAGTGTAAAATAAATGTTATCAAGCGTTTTACGCATTCTTGTATTTCTTCAGTAATACATTCTAGGATATTTCGGAATCTGAGGTTCTGTCTCCTTTCCTGGTCCTCCAGTGTTTTTAACCCCTAGACTTCATCTGATTGTCTCATGACTTCATCATCCACGCTTGCTTGCATTTGTAGGGACACCTGCATCTGGTGCTCCAAATTGTTTGCTTTCTCACCTATGGAGGCAATGCCTTGTTTCATTTAAGTTACCACCTTGTGTAACTCTGTCTCCAGTGTTGCTGTGATGTTTTGCAGTAGCATATCCAAGTCATTTTGTATGACCCGCGCCTCTTCTGCCGGTTGAAGTCCGAGGAAATATGCGAGGGCGGGGAGTCGCCATTTTCAGCTTCAGCCTGCTGCGTCTGACTCCGCTGATAAAATTGTGAGACCTCCTGAGAAGTCAGTCTTCTCATTTTCGGAGCAATTCTGTGCTGCTCCGGATAGTATTTTAGTGAGAGGGGTTGCCAGTTTGCTTCAGCTTTGGGTCTAATACCAAGCTCTTTAGGGCTTCTCCCGACTGAGCAAATTCACTATGCGACCATCCGCCTCTAAATCACGCATGTGCCCCCTGTTAATGTTAACACTTATTAACCACTCACAATGCCACAGAGGGGTTTGCAGGTCTCTTCTGTTTCATTTAAAGCAGCAATACTACATTCCCCCCTTTTTTCTCTTTTCTTATTTTTATATGATATGTAAAGCATGTGACAATCATTCTATGCTGGCAATCGTTTGGTGCTCCTGTTATAAATCTGTAAAAATCCTAATTGTGTGCCAAACATAATGGCTGCTTTTACAATTTCAATCAATCCTTCAGTGTAACTCAGCAGCTACAATGTATCTAGATATTACTAAGTTAACATTATCTATTGTTACAGTTTACAGCTCAAACTGCTGGGAATACTGGCAATACATTTTCACATGCCGGAAAGTGTTACATAGATCTTGCACTGCTGGGGAGATAGGCTAAAGCCAGCTATAGAAATCAAAGGATGTGCAGTATGTTAAAACTCATTAAAAATGGCATTGAGTTGAATAAAAAAAAAAACACATTCACTATTATGCAATATTACAGAACTGATTCATTAAAACAAACCAGATAAGATTTCACGTGTTTTGCTGCTTTAAACTGATTCACACAACATTCCTGCAATCAAGTAAAGGTAAGATTGCATTTATAAAGTTCAAGATAAATTAGGGACAAGCGCAGTGATTAGGCTATTTAAGTAAAACGCATGCGCCAGCATGTATGTGTACATGTAAGTAAATAGCCTTCTATGTGATTTACGGGGGCTCATAGACCATGTGTCACTTTTTTTTAAGCAAAATTAGCGAACAAAAATCTAATGAAGATCACTTATGTATGAACCTGAAATTTCTAGAAAATGATATTTTTGTGTGCCAAAAATCGCAGAAAGTGTGTAAAAATCCTCAAGTTCAACTCTGTGTAAACTCCCCCCTCTCCCCCCCCCCAAAAAAAGTAAGCTTATATTAGTGCAGAATTAAGTTGCTATGTATCAACTCAAAAATGATTTTACACGGCACAGATGTTTCATTATGTAAATTAACAAAATGTTTATAGTTTGACAGTACTGTATGGCCATTATAAATGATTGCACTAATTGATACATACAAACTCTATAACTAAAAAAGACATGTGTTTTAATTTTAATTGTATCAATCAGATATTTAACACGAATGAATGTATCAAAATTAATTTCAAACAACAAATAATCGGTAATATGTATTAATCCTTCATACACAAAACGCATTACTTTTCAGCATGAACATTTTGACATAAAATTCAGATATGATCTTAGTACATAAATCCATGGTGTTTAAATATTTAAAATTGTCACAGTGCCCCCTTTGATATTTTATACCTTTACAGAATAAAATCAGTCTTATGAAACGTTGCCCTACTGTAGTTTTACTCCAGAATTGACTGGATATATTTCCATCAAAAATGTGTTTAATAGCGTTTTAAATGCCGCCCAGGATGTCTAACACCACACTGCATAATAAGTAGCAGTACTGGGCGCTCTGGACAGGAGTAAAGCTGGTACTGGCAGAGAAAGATCATGGAACCTCGTTGGCAGAACAGTAGAAGACAGATGACAGGGTTAGGGCGGTGTTAATAGAATACGTGTTGCAATAACTAAATGTCAGTTGTCTTTAATCAATGAATTATCCTAACTGGCATGAACTTACTTTTTGACAACTGTTTCCTGCACACGCAAACCATAATAAGGCTGACGATCCCAGTAAAAAGGATAATACCTCCAAACAGCAGAAGCCAGAAGTACTCTCTGTACCAAGGCGAGTCCATTAATGTAAACAACTGCGTAGGAATGATGAAAGACAATCAATTATACATGGAAAATCTGTAAGTACAAACATTTCATTAAACATATTATATCAAAAATCCGTTGTAAACATCATATAAATCTAATTTTATGTCGAAGTCCTTTCATATTCCTTTAATCTAAAAACATACTGTTCATTCTGCAAGACATACTCGCAATACTAGCGTTACTTATACATAGCTATTTCAATTGATTCCCTTTGACTCTACAATAAAGAAAGTTTTTGGATTTATTTCTCCGTTTCGGAAGACCTTGCCTAAAGTTCATTGAACCTTTCTAAGTGGGATAAAGGTTTTGGTGGGCTGCCTTTTTAAACCGGGGAAGGGCCTGTAACAAGGAAAATGGGGCATATTGAGTTGTAGAGAGTGTCTAGTTTGTCATGGTTAGTTTTAGGTGCTGTACTATGTCCCCATAGTCTATAATTGGCATTGCAATGCGCTTTCTGCCCAGATGGCTTAGGGAAGATTTATTCCTATAAAGCGGGGGCACGCAAACTGGGGGGGGGCGCAAGTTTTTTGGGGGGGGGCGCGGTGCATAGAGACCTCGCGCTCTTCCCCAAGGCATTTCAATTAAATGCCGGGGACAGCGCGAGGCCTCTGTATTCTATCCTACCTTAGCTCAGAATACGTGTTGCTGTGGCGACGCAGCGTCAAATGACACAGCGGGGTAATGTGGCGTCATGTCATGTGATCCCTAGCATCATTTGATGCAACAGGAAGGCAAGGGGGGAGGCATGAGCACGGGAGGAGTGGTGGCAGGATGCGCAGCGCCAAAACTTTGCGCACCCCTGCTATAAAGTACACCTAGTTTGGCATGGGTTTTGGATGTCAGGGTATCAATGTACAACCCAAATGTTAAATTGGAGTCAAACCATATGCCCAGATATTTAAAACTAGTAGCTGCGGCTAGAATGGTGTTAGAGTTAGTTCTGATCTGTAGCTCAGTCATTGGTAGCTTTAGGCTGCGCTTATAGTGCCGGCGACAGCAAATGCATTGCCGACATCACGTACGCTTATAGTAAGCGCGGCGTGACGGTGCGACGGATTGGTCGCGATCGCTGGAAGTCATCTCTATTTGATTTTCCAGCGACCGTCGCCGGCACTATAAGCGCAACCATAGAAATGTAGCCTTGGTCCCAAATACCATTGTTACAGTTTTGTCAGTGTTTTAAAACAGTTTGTTTTGGGAAATCCACAGATTGAAGTACGTGTCCAAGGTCAGAGAGGTTAGGGCTGTGTGCATATAAGATTGTGTCATCGCAATGTTGTAGGTAGTCCCTAGTAGATGTCTTGTACGATTAATGTGTTATTGTTTAAAAATGTTGGTACACAGCACAATGGTTTGTGGCATAACGTATATATGATAAAAACCAATAAAATTGAAGTTGAAAAAAAAAAAGATTGTGTCATCGCATAAATGTGCATTTAAGCTGCATAACAAGCTGTAGGTAGATCATTAATGAAGACTAAAAAGAGTACGGCCCCAGAACGGAGCCTTGCATTGTCCACACTTTAGGAATAACGAGACAAGCATGGAATTCTGGAAGATTAAATTGCAACTATATAGTGTCCGTGACACAGTGACCATCCATAAAATATAAATGTAGGTATGTATTACATTTAATTGACCACATTTTCTATACTGTGTTTGGCTCAATGTTGGTTATGAATCAGATTACATCTATTATTATGAACAGCTTTTGTTTCTATGCAACATTATAAACATTATCAGAGGCTTGATTCTGTTCACCCTATTGTTACTTGCTCTGCATTACATGATCATAAACCCTCTTTAAAATACATAATTCTGTTTGCTAGATCTAAAAAATGTTGTGCACACAAATAACACTAATTAAACAAACATTGATAATTAATAGTATTAAAAAAAACAAAATCAAACAGACAGTGAACATTTATCTATTACTGAAGCCACTGAGATTGTTTCCCCCCTCTATGTACAGTACTGTACTATCATAATGTAAATTCAAAATGCATAGGTGTTAACCCATCAGCGACAAAGGACATTTCATTTATTTGTAGGCCCCTCTGACCATCAAGGAGTTAATTATAGAGAATAAAACACAAACAGACACATGTGAATCACATGTACCAGTTAGAATATTTGGGCAGTTTTGATTACTGGATACACACATTTTCAATTTGTCTCGCCCAATTTAAAACTGATTTATTTAAGCTTTTTTTTTTTTTAAATGGTGTTAAAAGTTTCCAGAATCATTAGAAGCAAATCAAACTGAATATCTATGCGGTCTGATTAGAAATGTGTTTGTTTTTTCTTGCTGAACATTTGCATAATAACAGCCCCACTCAGGAAACCAGGAAACATAGTAGAACAAGCACAGGGTTTATGAATGAGGGCTATAATTTGTGAGTCAAATAAGAAAAGGTTCAATGGTCGCTTGTCCCAGTGGGGGTTGTGTAGCGAAGTCTCCCGCAAAACTGGAGCACCAAACAGCAGCAGATTCCTTGGTTGGTAACTTTAGTGCAGAGTTAGGCCTTGGTCATGTTTAGCGCTTGCTGGTGGAAGCGTGCTGACGCGCGCTCCCGCTCAGCACTGAGCCCCTAGAGCCTGAATTAGAGCGACTTTAGTAGGGGCCTAAAAATTCCCCCGCTTGCCGGCACGACAGGCCGGTCACGTGAGCGGTTCGCCCAATGAGGGCGAACCAGCTCCGTGACGTCACTGGCCCGCCCCAGGCCAGTGACGCGCCCGCCCCTGGCCCGCCCCCTGACGGCCCGCTGACAGCGTGTGCGGTAAGCAACCGCAAGGCCAGGGAAAGCACCCACTTTCCCTGCGCCTCAGCGCGCCTCAGCACGCCAGCAGGGAGCATGGCCGAGGCCTTATTGCACCAGTTCTGCCCTCATTTTGCAGCCAGAGGATTGATAAATTAATCCCCCCCGTGCATCATAAAATATAGGGGGTTATTTATGACAGTAGTCAATTGATTAGAATAGTGAATTTGCTTTTAATATAGTTAGAAATCTAAACAACTTAAGGCCGCGCTTATAGTGACGGTGACGCGACGTCGCCCGAAAACAAATGCATTGCGGAGCGACGTCGCCGTCGTGAAAACTGGTAGCTGGCAAATGGCCGAAAACCCGCAACGCCGCCGCCCGGCGAAATATAACTTTCGCCGGTGGCGACGGGTGACGTCATCCATCGTGTCGTGTCCATTGATGGCACTATAGGCACGGCCTAACCCTCTCCTCAGGGAAATCCAGCCAGGTCGGAATTTTTAGGGATAACCAGCATATTACCAACCATATAGACAATTATCTTGTATATAAAGATACCGAATTTCTGAAGGGCCATGGACAGGTTCATATAAAATGATGCTGCTATTAAAATGGAATCCGTAATGCTTTATTTATAAGAAAGCAACATTTGGTATAAAACAATATAAAACACAGTAAAAAAATAAATAACAGTAAACATAACAGAGTATACATTCGATTGTAAGCTCTTCGGAGCAGGGACTCCTTTTCCTAAATGTTACTTTTATGTCTGAAGCACTTCTCCCCTTTATGTGTTATTTGTATGATTGTCGTGTGTATTACTGCTGTGGGGCGCGATGTACATTTATGGCACTATTTAAATAAGACATACATAAATAGAAAATAAAGCTTCCTTGAATAACCATTGAGCTGCTCTCAAAATGCTTTCAGTCCTTGGAGTCATTTACATACAAATTAAAAACTGTTGAAAAGTCCAAAACTCCTGCAAACTGACTTAATTTTGTAGTGCAATTTACTAAAGGTTTTCCTTTTATTTCTCCAACCAGATTTTGTGTGTTGTGCAAATTAGGTGATCTTCCCCCGGCTCAGCAAGTAAAAGCCGTTTATAGTATATATGGGGAAGCTTGTTTTGCTTGTTGATAGAAAGGTAGTCAACTTTTTTTTTTTTACCACTGAGTATTAGTGCTTCTAATTGCTTAGTATTAGTGCTTAATGCTTTCTAATTGCTTTCTGCTGACCAGCCAATCCTCTGCTCCGTTGTTCCACCTGCTCCTGCCATCAGGATCCACTCCCTGCAATTGAGCCCACCTTTATCGGTGCCTTACACTGACCAACTCTACTTTTGAGGGCAAATCCCTAGTGACTTTTTCTGAAAAATATAAGTTTCTACTTTTTCCCAAGCAGTGCAAACTTCTCTAATTGCTCTCTTCCCAATCAGCTTGGTAAAGCAAGTCTTCATAAAACTCGGATAGGCTAATTAAAACAAAAACAATTAGCAAGAAAAACAATGGGCAGGCTCTTTTAACGATAAGGTTAGTAAACCACTCCCTAGGCTTAGGAGATTTCCTGTTGGTTTGGAAAGCATGTAGAATCCATATACATGTGGGGTCTATTTACTAAAGTCTCCTGGCTGCAAAAAGTAGGGCAAACCGGTGCAAAAACCAGAGCCATACACAAGGAAATACATCATAACTTACCTTCTCAGTTGAGTGCCTCTGAGCATCCAGTCGGGTCCTGATAATTTGATGTCTTGCTTATCTGAGCTGTAAAAAGGTCTGTTCTGTTTGAACTGCAGAGACGTGTGTCTACGCTTGGGTTTTGAAATTATTTGTCAAACTTCCTCTTTCTGCTTTATGTCGTGAAGAGTGCGTTGGATAAACCCACGTTTTCTGTGCAGTTTTTTCTTGGCAGATAGGGACAGAAATATACATAATGTCATTTTATAAACATCTGAAATAACTTGACATTTTCCATATTTGAACATTTTGTAAAAACTTATCAGTACCATATATTTTTATTACCGTAGTTTTTTAGTGAGTCCCAGAGTGAAAAATTACACTAGCTGCTTTAGCTAATGCAATTAAATTTGCAGAAGCAGACAGTTGAAGGCCATAAGTTGAAAAGTTGACCACATCCACTTCCCTGTTTCCAGATTAATGTGCTTCTGTCATTGTATCCAGAATCATTACATGGGCATCTTTCCATTTACCCACTGCCACAACTTTGTGACACTCATCCTGTCTCAATGGCCACGCTCCAGGCTCTATACAGTTCCTTGAGAAAGCGCTATTACAGCGTGAAACGCGTGGGAGGAGAATCCCCTTGTTTTGTTCACTCTTTATTTCTGTTTTTAACATGTAGTTTGATACATTTTTGCTATTTTTCCATACCGGTGAGTTGTACGTGCATTTCTCAGGTCTGCTGACCAGCCAATCCTCTGCTCCGTTATTCTACCTCCTCCTGCCATCAGGATCCACTCCCTGCCATTGAGACCACCTTTTTCAGTGACTTACACTGACCAACTCTACTTTTGAGGGGAAATCCCTAGTGATTTTTTCTGAAAAATATAAATTTCTACTTTTTCCCAAAAATATAGATCCTGTAATTTTTTTTACAAATCTCCCTGTGAAGATTTTTTGGATGTTGTCAAGTAAAGAAGGCATACATACTATAGATTCAGAACTGACAAGTTCCCCTGATTTTTGGTGTCGCCTATTTGGAGTCACTCACTCATGTCTAGCATGAGTACTCTAATAGACTTCAACAGAGACAGTAGTTTTCCATTAAAACATAATTTTGGTTTGTATAGAACCTCCAAGCTCAGTGATTTCACCTCTGGAAATTGACGTCTGTTGTCCTACTCTTTATCGTTATGGAGATGTTCCCTCTTTTCTATCATGATGTTGTACAATGTAGGGGGGGATCGTGTTTTGCTCTGATAGAGCAATCATGGATCGCAAGTGCCGAAGTAGTGGTCACGTGATTGTGAGTGCCGGAGGGCGGAGTAGTGGTCACGTGATTGTGAGTGCCGGAGGGCGGAGTAGTGGTCACGGGATTGCGAGTGCCGGAGGGCGGAGTAGTGGTCACGGGATTGCGAGTGCCTGAGGGCGGAGTAGTGGTCACGGGATTGCGAGTGCCGGAGGGGCCACAGCACTTGAAAGGTTAGAAAAACACAGACCTGGCGGAGTTGACACCAAGAAAGCGTTAAATAATAACGAGGGGCAGAGATGAAGAACTTGATATTTTTCACATTATGGGGAGTTATTTATCAAAGTCTACCGGCTGTAACACCGGGCAAAACTGGTGAAGGAAACACAGCACCAGATTTATCAAACAAGAAAATCCCATAGAAATGCCTTAATAAACCTTATGCAGATTTGATGTCCTAGTTTTGCAGCTGGGCGACTTTGATTAAGAAACCCCTGTGTGCTTTGCTGAATTCCCCAACTCCTCCTATAGATATTCCTCAAACCGACTCTTGTTGGGAAATCCTGGAGCATAATACATTTATTATATCATTACATATTACATCAATTGCTATTATCTTCATAGAATCTAAAATGTGATAATGGATTGGAATTAACCCTAACTAAACAGCGCTTAACCTGTGATGTGTGATTACACGTGCAACAAATAATATAATACTGTGCATAAACAAATTGTGAAAAAAACAAATGCGTTAACAAAAGGAATGAGCTGCCACAGGCTTCCCACAATGCAAGTTACCTCCAACCTGCATACAATGATATGGTAAAGAAAAAAGGATACCTGGCGCTTAAAATTACACTGTGTCCATAAGAACCAAAAAACAGTCTCTTGAAAATCCCCCAGAGTCCAAATCTTGAAGTTGATGTCTGAAGATTATCTTGAATGCTGCAACATCCCAATCTACCTGGAAATGATAAAGAGGCACACCATTGCGCAGTACTCCTGGTCTTTAATAGCTTCCCCTTATATTATAGTTTCCAATGCAGACTGTGCCTACTTACAGGAATGCCCTTTTCTGGATACAGTTGAGACAATCTGTGCTTTAACCCCTTGCGTGTCCACTTGTATCACGAATCCCCCGAATACTTCCTCTATCCCTTGAAGTTCCGTGATTCAAGGGTCTTGGTGCCTTAGCCCAGGGGTGGAAGTCCAGGGACAATCTGTAGGTTGGAGGCCTAATAGATCCAGTATATGCTGTATGCTCTGAGCGTCACACAGTGATTATCTTCTCCTCCAACTCATCTCCTTCAGGGCAGCAATACTTGGGATATCCCAGTGCCAAGAGTTGTACAGACACTTGTGAATGAGAAATGGGCAATAGTTAGAAGTCCATCCCTCAGATGAGCGGGTGCAAAGCAGTATCTTTCTTGTGAGTCAACCAAGTCACATGGTACGGCAGCCAATCAGAGCGTGGGAAGTCTATCCCTATTCTGATTGGCTCTAGTACCATGTGACAGGCTTTCAATGACGTCATATCCGTTCTTCCCCAAGCCTCTGTCACATGGTCTACTAGAGCCAATCAGAGATGGGATGGAGTTCCCACGCTGCCGTACCATGTGAGTCCGGCCATGTGTCTTTTCATGACGTCATTTTAAAGGCAATTGAAGCAAAGCCATTCTGATTGGCTGTGCTTTCTTTGCCTTTAAGTGACGTCATCATTTTTTTTTACATCGGCCAAAACACATGGTTTTCACGGCCCAATCAGGGCCGTGGGAACCATATGACGAAAATGTGACGTCATAGGCCTTTAAAAGCCTATGTCGTCTCATTTTGAAGCCAGACGCCGAGGAGGAAGGACCTCCTACTGAAGAAAGAAGACCAGGGCGTGGCACCGGACGACAAGAAGACCCCGGAAGAAGGTAGAAGAATACAGATGAAGATGGATTACAACTAGAAGACCCCTGGATTGTCGTGTTTTATTATTTTAATGTTTATTATTTTATGGTTTTTTATTTTATTGGTTCATGTTCGTGGATTGGTTCGTGAGTAAGCTGATCAACGGGAGTCGGTGGGGGCAAGTAATGGTAAGTTAAATAAAGAAATGTATTTAATGTAACTGTGTTTTTTTTTGCTTTTTCATGTCTTCATTTTTTTTTATGCATATCATTTCTTGCCACTGTATGTATGTATGTATGTATGTATTTCTAGAGAGATATATACATACAGGGTAAGAAATGATAGTGTTGTTAAAGCTTGATTTTCTGTATTGTAAATGATTGTGGCTATGCTGCTATGCATAGATGTGTGTTAAATGTATTTTATTATTAGAGAGATGTAAGTTTTGGGCTTCTATGCTGTACTGTGGGTTATGGAGAGGCTTGCTTTAGTATATTGTAATTGTTGGTGTCCTTTTTTGTATGTTTTGAACTTGTTCTCTGTTACGATAGCTATAGTTAATTGTGTAATTGGTATGGATGGTATTTTAATTGTTTAGGCATGTAATTCATGTGTGTTAATTCATTGATGGTGACTTTATTTGCTTACATAATATACTTCTTGTGATGTCAGGCTATTTGAGTTGGATTACTGTATTGTTAACATTGATTTGCAGCGTGTACATGTAGTTTACATGTTATGCTACATGTATACACTGTAAATGCAATGTTTTAAGTGGCATTTGAGGCTTCAGATTGAATGATTACATGAGATTTGTGTAGGAAATTGGTTTTTAATTCATTGAGGATGTTATGCATAAGTGGTGTTGCCATTGCAGGATGGCTTCACCCCTTAATTACCTTTGAGGTTAGTACCCGATAAGGTGATTAAGGGGTTCATTGGTATGTTAATGTAATTGAGATGTATTGGCTATTTATTATTTTGGCAACGGACCCCAAGGATGATGCTGGCGACGGAGCCTTCTTATTGATGAGGTTAGTAGAATTTTCTTTACTTTATTACGGTATTTAATGTGTTTAATAATGGCCAAATAATGTATTATCCCTATGTGGATAATAGTTATTTGGCACATTATTGTACTGTATGTGCTGGGGGAGGGGGTATTGGCCCCAAGGGTATTTGGTAGGACTCCCCTGTGGGTAGTGGGTGAGGGTGGTTAGGCCTCAGGGTTGGGGGGGTTAGTGGGGGAGGGTATGTGGGTGATGGTGGGTTAACCCCTTAATGACTGTAGCGGTTAATAACCGCTATGGTGATTAAGGGGTTAGGGGACATTACATTGGATGTTTTAATTCTTGTGTCTGTTTTGCAGAAGTGGATGGGGCATGGGCAGGATGAAGATGAGGATGGCCTTCATCGTGGCAGCCGCACATGGGTGAGTGCTATATGTATTTAATGTCTTTATTGTTGTGTATGTATTTTAAATGGACAACTGCACTATTATCCATTTGTGGATAATAGTAATGTTGCCCATTACTGTATTGTATGTTGTATATTGCTGCTATGTTTATTGGGGGCATTTGTCCCCAATAAACATGCTATTCTGCGTTAACCCCTTCATTACCTTAGCGGCTATCCGCTATGGTAATGAAGCAGCATGAATGTATTTTAATAATATTGTGCGGGAGCAGGGGGCCCCCTGAGATGAAACCGCATTTATTTGTGGCTCAGAGACCCCCTGTTTCCTGAGTTACAGGCCCCGGTTTGGGGCATCGGTTACAGTGTGGACGCCATGTTTGTTGCGGGCACGTAGCGTATGGGACGCTATAAACATGGCGGCGACACTGCCCATCCGATCACACATACTGGGGCCTGCAACTCGGGAAGCAGGGGGTCCCTGGTCCACAAAGTGATGCGGTTCAGCTCGGGGGACCCCCTGCTCACTGTACAGTATTATTAAATAAATATTCATGCTGTTTCGCTACCGTAGCAGATACCCTGTAAGGTAAGGAACGAGTCTTTATTGATATGTGTTTTACTCATAGTGTAGATGTGCAGAGGGTCTCCGGAGCTGAAGCGCTTTTGTTTTAGGTCCGGGGACCCCCTGCTTCCCGAGATACAGACCCCTTTATGGGGTGCCGGTATCCCTCTGCTTTATTTACATTCCGCGGTCACGTGATCGGGACCTTTAAATGCAGAGGGATACCGGCACCTCATAAAAGGGGCCTGTATCTCGGGAAGCAGGGGGTCCCCCGACCTGAAACCAATGCGGTTCAGCTCCGGAGAGTCCCTGCACATGTACACTATGAATAAAAGTTGTTTTAAAAATAATTTTTATTGTGCTGATGTTTGCGCCGAGAGAGCAGCGGATATCTCTCTGCTGTAAACACAACTCGGCAGGGGACGGCTTCTCGGCAGTTTCTCGCCAGGCAGCCGTCCCGCCACCGGTTACACGCCATTTCATCAAATGGTGGTGGCTAATTCATTCGCCAGGGATTCGCCCCTTACAGCATACAGCCAGTTTAACACGCCAAAAACATGGCTAATTGCTAAACTGGCTAATGCATTTTTTCGCTGCTTACTGCATGAGGCCCCAAGTTTCCAGGCTGAAGAACTGAGGCTAAAATACCACCAGATTTATCAATGAAAAAGTATTCCATTGTTTTCTATGTTATTTTTCCCCCTTCTTTATCCATTTTTTGCACCTTTTGTTTTTGTCCCAGTTGGGCAGGCTGCAGACTTTAAAACATAACTCCCATAAACTATAAGACATGCTGACATTTCTACATACCAGTGACAAGTAAAGTCTTCCTCAGCTCCTACGATTGCTTCATACAGTATATCCAATACACATATTGCTTCATGATGCAAGAAAGTTTAAAATGTGAGCAAACTTCCTGGATATATATGTGTGTGTGTGTGTGTGATATATATACTTATATATATAGTATCCCAACTGACACAGGACTGTAGTGTGAGGATGATGAATTAATTGATGTATAAGCAATACCATATATATAAAAAAACAAAATATAAATAATAATAAAAAACAATAAAAATCTCAGAAAAAATATATGTAAAATATACAATACAAGTGAAAGTCCAATCCAAAAAACACTGTCCTTCAGAGTCTTTGCAGCCTGAAGAGAGGAACCACCAAATCCCTCAGGGATATCTAAGAAAAAAAAACAAAAAACAACAGGCGCACTCATAGTATAGTAAGTTATAAAATTTATGGAGGACTGGAAAAGGTAAAATTGCGCACTCACAAACAAATCAAGAACATAAGCAGTTTTGAGTATACTCAATCGCCAATAGTGCAGGATACCAGCAGGGCAAACGTCTCAAGGTCTCCACCGAGTGTAGCAGATACATAATTCACGTCGCCTCTGTATGCCGAGTATTTCCTTACTCCAGTCAGGATCTCGCGAGAGTAGTGATGTCAGCAGTAGGTAACCTCTGATTCCTCTGAGCCCCGTTCATTCGGGGGAGTGTTCCATCGGATTGGCTTGAGGGCTACCCCGGCGGAGAACAGGTCAGGTGGTGGTTACGCCGGCCTCATACACACCATCGGCCATTATTCACGGGACACTTACTGCCTATATTCTTTATGCACACCGGCTCCTGATATTTTATTTATAGCCTATGATACGGGACATTGCAGTATTTTGCAGCATCAGTTGGGGGGTCTCCCCCTTTTTTTCTTTCTGATTGATTTCTCATAAACCTGGCAGTAGAATATTATCACGTGTTATTCTGGACAATTTTTGGAATAAAAATGACTGCTACATCTTCTGAAATGCAGCGTCTAACTGATGTTCTGTATTTTCATGGTATTGCAAGAACATGAAACTGTCATGTAAACCGCAGCATGCCACTGAATGCATGGACACTGGGGAGTTACCACAGTGTGCGCTGTAGCCCTTGTGGGTATGACTCAGAGATTCCTTTCAGTTCGTTGCAGTGCCTGTAATTCCTCTGTCATGTGAGTCAGCAGGAAGTGACCTACTGTATAACAGGATGGGAAAAAAAGGAAGTAGAGCCTCCTGTTTATCAAGGTGAAAAATTGAAAATTATTAATAAAACTGCATTTCAAAGAAAACTTCCTGAGCTTAATAAAGCATGTGTCTCATGATGGAAAATCTCTGTGACCCCTGTGCGTTACTCAGCACAATACAGGTAGTCCTCGTTTTACAACGCTTCGCTTTACAACAAATGGCTTATCCAACAATGCAGACCTATATTCATTTTTACAACGCCAAAATGGCTTATCCACCGCTCTTACGACGCTTTGCAACGTTGTGTATGTGTGTATATATATATATACACATTCACATAAACAACATTGCAAAGTGTCGTAAGAGCGTATACAGGCATACCCCACATTAACGTACGCAATGGGACCGGAGCATGTATGTAAAGCGAAAATGTACTTAAAGTGAAGCACTACCTTTTCCCCACTTATCGATGCATGTACTGTACTGCAATCGTCATATACGTGCAGAACTGATGTAAATAACGCTTTTGTAACAGGCTCTATAGTCTCCCTGCTTGTGCACAGCTTCGGTACAGGTAGGGAGCTGGTATTGCTGTTCAGGATGTGCTGACAGACGCATCTGTGAGCTGCTGTTTGCCTATTGAGCGAGATGTACTTACTCGCGAGTGTACTTAAAGTGAGTGTACTTAAACCGGGGTATGCCTGTATATATATTATACTATATAATATTATATTATACTATATAATATATTATATATTATGTTATATTATATATATAATACAGTATATACACTATATAATTTATGTGTGTGCTGCATATCTTATTGCCTGCATAAAATATTTGGTGTATTTTAGTGTTAAAAATGCCTTCAGGAATGGAACCTTTCATTTAAACAGTGTTCCTATGGGAAAACGTGTTTCGCTTTACAGCGTTTCGCTTTACAACGCCTTTTTGAGTAACGCATTGTGTCGGATAACCGAGGACTGCCTGTACTACATCATGGGTGTGTAGCCCCCTTCCCCCTGCACTACTATATCAGGGGGTTAATGGCCTTAAGGAGTTAACTGTGTGGGCTCACGCAGGGTATAACGCCCCTCTCCCATCACATGGTAAGGAGTGACTTGGCAAGAAAGAAGCCACGACTACTTTATGTCTGGTGATCAGTGACATCACTATCAGCAAATATAAGACTACCTTGTAGGTTCTAGAACTTAGGTTCCTGGGAGCGACAGTTTGAGGCAGGGCCACCAACAGCGGGGGAGAAAGGGTACTGGCGTCTCGGGCCCCGTGAGTCAGGGGGGCCCAGCGGCCGGGCGCCAGTTAATTAGATAAATTTAAAAAAAAAAGTTTTTAAAAAATGGCAAGGGAGGCGCATGCGCGACGGCTGGCTGCATGGACGTGTGAGTAATTAGCTCCGTTCACAGCCGGCACGAAAATCAATAAAAATAGCACATAAATCTCACCGAAACCCACAGAAAAGCTCCCATAGTCATCCGAAGCTGCAGGGATGTCAAGGGCAACGCGCTCGAAGCGGACCTCGTCGGTCTTAACCGACTACTTTGCCAAGGGAGAAGCGGGCCGCGCCAAAACCCACGAGGGGCCTATACACAGTGGCTCCGAGTCTGAAGGAGAGGACGGGGCTGATTACGCAATGGATGATCAGATAATGCGCCGACGGGACATGAGGGAGTTTTGCATGGACATAAAACGCTGCTTTCAGTCTGAATTGACCGCTCTGCGGGCGGACTTAGGCAGCATAGGGATCAGAACAGACTCCCTTGAAAGGAAACTCGACTCCTCCATTAAGGCCCAACAGAAAGCGGAGAAAAAATTTGCCCAACTGAAAGAGGAGGTGCGGGACCTCGCCGACCGACAGGAGGACGCGGACAATCGAGACCGCCGAAACAATGTGCGGATCCGGGGGGTCAGGGAGGAAGAGACGGATCCGGAGGATTTCGTGGCCAGATGGCTCCAGCAGCTTATGCCTGAAAAGTCGGAGCGTGACACCCATCTGGACAGGTGCCATAGAGCCCTGCGCTCGAGGCCACAGCCAGGAGACCCCCCCCCGCGACATCATAGCACGTTTCCATTTCTTCAGGACCAAAGAGTCCTTTTGTCAGCTGACCCGGAATGAGGCACTATTTGAAGGCCACAAGATGCAGGTCTTTCAGGACATTTCCCCCGCTACCCTCCTCAAACGGAAAAAAATTACACCCATCACGAAGGTACTACGTGATGAGGGGGTCCGCTACCGCTGGTTATACCCGTTTGGCCTAATGGTGATCCGCAATGGCGTCCCACACACCCTGCGGCAGCTAGAGGAAGGGGGGAGTTTTCTGGCCAAACTCGGGCTGCAGGATAAAGCCCCTGCAGAGGCGGCTATTGAACATGCAACCCCAGACCCAACATGGCGGGAAGCTGGGAAAGCTAACAAGAGCCGACAGCCTCGGAGCCCTAAGTGAGGAGGGCTGGTGACAAAGATGACAACTGACAACAAAAATAAACCCAAATCGTTAAAAGACTATATTTACCCATGACAAAAGGGTAATCCGGCTCACTAGACATCGCCAAAGTTAACAAAGTTTGCAGTGTTAAGGCTCTAACGTTGAGAGCCGCCTGGGGAATTGGTTGCTCCAAGTTGCACTTACCTCCAAGCCGCCTCCGCAGCCCAGCAGCAGTGTTCCACGTCTGGCGGCCATCTTGTTTCCTCTCCGACTGACCATCTAGCTGAGGGCGGCACCTGATGACGTCACTGGGAAGTAACGGCAAAACCCCGCGAGAAGACCTGCGGGGAGACAAACGGGACCCTCCAAGATGGCGGCGACACTGATCAAAGGGGGAGGAGCCACAGCGCAAGCCTACGGAGGCCGGGAGGAGCGCGGGAGAGGCCTGAGGAGGAGGATGCCAGAGACGATGAGTGGCACGGGACCACATCAGACGGGGAATGGAAGAAGGGAGAGTAGAAGGGGGAGAAGGGAAGGTAGAAGGGGGAGAAGGGAGGGCAGGAGAGGGAGAAGGGAGGAAAGATGGGGGAGAGGGGAAGGAAGAAGGGGGAGAGGGAGGGGGGAAGAAGGGGGAGAGGGAGGGGGGAAGAAGGGGGAAAGAGGGGGAAGGGGGAGAGAGAGGGGAAGGAGGTTGAGAGGAGGGAGAAGAAGGAGAAGCGGGGGAACGGAGGAGCAGAGGGGGGGGAAGGGAGAAGAAGAGGGGAGGGACAGGAAGAGAAGAGGGGGGGCAAAGGAAGAGTAGAGAGGGGGGAAAGGAGGAGAGGAAGGGGGGGGGAAAAGGAGAAGTGGGGGGTTGGGAGTTAGGCATAGAAAGATCGCATGCTGACTACAGGATGAACACAATTACAAGGCCCCAAAAGGGGACAGTGGGCTGCAAAATAAGAGGTCAAGGAAGACCGAACAAAAGCTAGGGGAGGGATTCCGAGTTAGCTATAGGGAGGGAGGGGAGCTGGAGGTAAGCTAGGTTCCGCAGTTAGGAACGCAAATAAGTTGGGGGGGGGGGGGTTTTGAAGATAGAGTCAGTTCTTTAAAAGTGCTAGAGGATAGCTCATGGCAAGAGATACCACGTACATAATGGTAACATTTGTTTGCCGGCGGGGGCTTCAGTCTGGCCGTCGCTGTGCGTCTACAGACTCGGGCCAGGGCGGATGCCCAGGTAGCCGAGAAAGTCCTTGGGAGAGGGTGGAGCGGAGGAGCCCTGTGGATGGGAGGAGAGAGCCAGGGGCGCGGGAGGAGTTCCACCTACCCGAAGGCAAGGTGGGGGTGGTGGTCTGGGACCATTATTGCCTCACCCACATGGTTGTTCATATCAATGTTGTTTTTTTCCCTTTATGTGTCCTATGTCCCATATGTCTTCCCCCTACCCTTCCCCCCCTCCGGCCGGAGAGGCAACCCGCTGCCATTGAGCGCACCGCTGTGCACTGCAGAGAGGCCGAGTACTCCCGCGGGGTACCGCACACCCCATCTGAAGACACTCAGGACAAGAGGTGAGAACACACGCACCTCATGTCACTAACATTTATCTCACACAACGCCAAGGGGCTGAATTGCCCGCGTAAGCGGAAAATAGCGCTCACTGACTATAAACGTAAGGGTGCGGACATTGTGCTGCTACAGGAAACACACTTCAGTACCACCAGTTTCCCCAAATATTTTGATAAGCAATTTAGACAAGTCTACCTAGCGTCCGCAAGGGTAAAAAAACGCGGAGTAGCGATACTGATACATAATAAGGTGGGACTGGTGGTAGATGAGGTGAAGAAGGACAAGGAGGGTAGGTTCCTGTTACTCACAGGGTCCATTAACCAGCAACCGCTCACGATCGCCGTAATATATGCCCCCAATGGAAAGGACCCG
The DNA here is from genome assembly GCF_040206685.1 of Ascaphus truei. Lineage (NCBI taxonomy): Eukaryota > Metazoa > Chordata > Amphibia > Anura > Ascaphidae > Ascaphus > Ascaphus truei. Next base: position 210,678,196 of record NC_134485.1, on the reverse strand, counting down.
GCCTTCTTCGCTTCATCCTTTGAAACTATCCGCAAACACGCTAAAGGCGCATTAATTATAGGGGGAGACTTTAACACGGTATCAAACGCAGCCCTAGATCGCTCAGGGCCCTACAGAGGCCGAACGGATCCTGGATCCAGGGCCCTCGAACAGGGACTGCGCGATCTACAGCTGGTCGACATTTGGAGGGAACTCCATCCCCTCACTAGAAACTATACTTTCTACTCACACCCACACGACTCATTTAGTAGAATCGATTACTTCTTTGTCTCTAGTAGACTGGTCCCAAAGATCGCCCATGCGGGAATCCACGATATTTCGTGGTCCGATCACGCACCAATAGAGCTACGGTGCACACAGATAGGACTGGACAGGCCAGGAGCAAACTGGAAATTAAATGAATCCCTTCTAAAAATCCCGGATCTACAGATCAGGATTGGAGATGAAATCCAAACATTCTTTAGAGAAAACAAAGGAAGCGTTAGCTCTCACATAACCCTCTGGGAGGCACACAAAGCAACAATAAGAGGGAACCTGATTAGTATTGCGGCCCGTAAGAAAAAAGAGAGCAACGCTAAAATTAAGAGGGAACACACGGAGCTAAAGACACTTTGGGATAAATATAAAATCACCCCAGACCCTGCCACCCGCCAACAGATTGGCGACGCTCAGACTAAACTAAATCTACTTCTGGCCTCCCAGGCGGAGAAGTCGTTGAGTTGGACTAAGAGAAGATTCTTTGAAAAAGCAAACAAACCAGATACCCTGCTGGCTAATATGATCAGCGCTAAAACCAGTAATTATAATATCCAGGCCCTACGGCTGGAGTCAGGCAACATCACGGCCAACCCGCAAAACATTGTAGCGGAGTTCAAAACATACTACGCGAAATTATACGATGGGGATAAAGTAGCCCATTCGGCTGGCACGGACAAAGCCCTGAAAGATTTCTTGAAGGGCTCGAATCTACCGGGCCTGAGTAGGTTAGACAGAGAGGCAATGGGTAGTGACTTTACAACGGAGGAAATATTGGAGGTTATCAAACACCTAAAACCCTCTAAAGCCCCGGGTCCCGACGGCTTCTCGAATCTTTACTATAAGAAATTCGGAAAATTCTTAACCCCGTTCCTTCGCAACATGTTTAATCAAGTACTGGGAGGCACCCCTTTCCCCCAACAAATGCTCCAGGCGTCCATCTCGGTAATACACAAACAGGGAAAAGACCCGTTGGACTGCAAAAGCTACAGACCAATATCCCTGATCAATTCGGACATTAAAATTTATGCCAAACTCCTGGCCAATAGATTGGGTCTCATCCTACCCAGACTGGTGCACCCAGATCAAGTCGGGTTTGTCCCGGGTCGACAGTCTTCAGACAATACTCGACGAATCATTGATCTGTTAGAAATAGCCAATGCCAGATCAATACCAGTTATGGCGCTCAGTCTGGATGCAGAAAAAGCATTTGATAGGATAGACTGGCAATACCTTGAGGCCACGCTTGGAGCGTTTGGGATGGGAGAGAAACTAACAAAAGCAATTTTCGCCCTTTACGAGAATCCGTTGGCAAGGGTTACCCACCAGGGGTTCGTCTCGGACCCCTTCCAAATTAAGAGCGGAACACGACAGGGCTGCCCGCTCTCCCCCCTCCTCTTTGCGTTGTGTATGGAGCCACTAGCCGCCCACATACGCGAGAGCAAAGACATTACGGGTATAGACATTGGAAACCAGTCGCATAAGGTGGCACTTTATGCGGATGACGTGTTCCTGACTATATCTAGACCCCTTACCTCTCTGCCAAATCTTTTTGACCTGCTGGGGATATTCAACAGGATCTCTGGATTCAAAATAAACCAGTCCAAATCTGATGCCATGAATATTAATCTCCCCACGCACATGGAGAAGCTGATCGCCTTAAATTTTAATTTTAATTGGCAACCGAAAAACATTAGATACCTGGGGATCAACGTCACCAAGTCGTATGACACGCTATATCAGGCAAACTATCCCAAATTGACACAGACTTTGAGAGGGGACCTCAAAAGATGGTCCACCCACAATATCTCGTGGATCGGAAAGATCCACTGCGTTAAGATGAACCTGCTTCCACGCATCCTATACCTATTCCAGACCCTCCCAGTGCCGATAGGATTGAAGGATGTCCTCTCACTTCAATCAGCTATAGATAAATTTATCTGGGGAGGCAAGAAAGCGAGGGTGGGAAAACAAATTATGCGTAAACGAACGGAAGTAGGAGGGCTGGCGGTACCTTGTTTGTTGTCCTACTACAAAGCGGCGCAATTATGCCAAATCGTGCAATGGCACACGAATCCAGACTCAAAAAGATGGGTCGCCCTAGAAAAGGAGCTCTGCTCCCCTGTGGCTCTGGAACATGTAATCTGGCTCCCCAAAAAGGCACGGACTAGTGCCAAACTGCCGCTATCCTCCATGAACAACTCGATCTCGATTTGGGAGGCCACACGTATGAGATGCAGTCTGACCCATAAAGCGTCAGGTATGACCCCACTTTGGGATAACCCACTCTTTGCTCCGGGCCGGACCAGCGCAGACTTCTCTATCTGGAAAAAAAGCAAAATTAACAGGCTAATAGATCTGGGGGGAAAACGAGGCGTTCAATCATTCGATTTACTTAAAGAATACCAAAACATTCCCAACGCCGAGTTCTTTAGATACCTCCAGCTCAGAGCGTTTTATCAATCAGTGCAGCCCCACATACCAATGACGAATTTTGAAAAGCTCTGTCGTTCGGGGACATCCACCGAGGGACTCACATCGCAGATGTACGGGGAAGTAATCGGTTCTAGTAAGACAGTGACGGACAAAACGGGGTATATGATTAAATGGGAAAAGGACTTAGGGGAGGAAATTGATGTAGAGGAATGGACAAAAATTGTGACGGCGACTTCAAAAAGCTCAATGTGCACAACTTTGAGGGAGAATGCATATAAAGTTATGATGAGATGGTACCACACCCCCACTAAATTAGCTAAATTTCTGCCCAGCTACTCCCCATTGTGCCCAAGACAATGCGGACAACAAGCAGACTTGCTCCACATGCTGTGGTCTTGCCCCAAACTTACGCCGGTCTGGGATTCAGTTAATGATTGGCTGAATAGGATCCTCGGCACATCCACCCCCGTCGACCCATGGCGGTTCCTTTTGAACAGGCCGCAAAAAGGTCTCTCCAGGGGAGCAAACAAACTGGCGGTTCATTTCGCAACGGCGGTGAGGGGGGAGATTGCAGCACGTTGGAAACAAAATGAAATCCCAATAATCGCAAAGATCAGGAACCGAATTTGGTCAGTTTGCCAGATGGAGAAATTGACGAGTCTGGTCAATGACACTGGCACAAATTTCCTAAAAGTCTGGTCACCATGGTTGGCACAGACAGACATACAGGGGGTAGATAGGGCCACGATTTGGCATTGATAGATGTAAAATGCATTCTCCCTTAAAGAGGCCCTAAGACACCCCGACGGTCCAAGAGCACACACAGTTCATGGATGGACAGAGAGTGTGGGGTACACCGGTTGCCCGCCGGACTATCGGTTTTCTTAATTGCAGAGAGCCAGCGGTCGCACGTTTAGAAGCGGAACCTCGGTCGGAGACCCCTTCCCACCCCCCCCTCCCCCCCCCATTTCCCCCTCCCGGCTGGGAGCTATATGTAGTTTGTCGGTTAGTCTGTCTGTTTCCCCGTTTGTCCAAAGTACACAGATACTACACATGCTGCATGTTTTCCAATTGCAGGAGGCACGTTTCCCTCCAATGTTTATCATGAATGCATGACATGTATGTACTCACACAATTCAAAAATAAAAAAATTTTAAGTTGAAAAAAAAAAAAAAAATGGCAAGGATTCCTCCACGGTCCCGGCTCCCAACGTGCGACGGAGGAGGAAGTACCAGCTCCTCCTGCAGCGGCCCCTCCCCCCCCCCCCCGCTCCCAACGTGGGACAGAGGAGGAAGTACCAGCTCCTCCTGCGGTGGCTCCTCCCCCCCCCCGCTCCCAACGTGGGACGGAGGGGAAAGTACCAGCTCCTCCTGCGGCGGCCCCCTCCCCCCCCCCCGCTCCCAACGTGCGACGGAGGAGGAAGTACCAGCTCCTCCTGCGGTGGCCCCTCCCCCCCCCCGCTCCCAACGTGGGACGGAGGGGAAAGTACCAGCTCCTCCTGCGGTGGCCCCTCACCCTCCCCCCCCGCTCCCAACGTGGGACGGAAGGGGAAGTACCAGCTCCTCCTGCGGTGGCCCCTCCCTCCCCCCGCTCCCAACATGGGACGGAGGGGGAAGTACCAGCTCCCCCTGCGGCCAGATTCCCGCGCTCCCCCCGAGCCCACCTCCCGTGGCCTCCCCCGAACCCATCTTCCGTGGCCCCCCCACCCACCTCCCGCGCCCCTAAGCCCACCTCCCCTCCCAGGCAGCTGCCACGGGGATATCGGGGGCAGGAGGGGAAAGAGTCCAGCGGCAAGCTGCACCCACCCGGTCAAGGTAAGTCACTGTCACCCACCCAGTCACTGTCACCCACCCAGTCACTGTCACCCACCCAGTCACTGTCTCACTGCCACCCAGTCACTGTCACCCACCCAGTCACTGTCTCACTGTCACCCAGTCAGTCTCCCACCCAGTCACTGTCACCCACCTAGTCACTGTTACCCAGTCACTGTTACCCAGTCACTGTCACCCACCCAGTCACTGTCACCCAGTCACTGTCTCCCACCCAGTCACTGTCTCCCACCCAGTCAGTGTCTCCCACCCAGTCAGTGTCTCCCACCCAGTCAGTGTCTCCCACCCAGTCACTGTCTCCCACCCACCCAGTCACTGTCTCCCACCCAGTCACTGTCTCCCACCCAGTCACTGTCTCCCACCCAGTCAGTGTCTCCCACCCACCCAGTCAGTGTCTCCCACTAACCCAGTCAGTGTCTCCCACCCAGTCACTATCATCCACCCACCCAGTCACTGTCATCCACCCAGCCAGTCACTGTCATTCACCCACCCAGTCACTGTCATTCACCCACCCACCCAGTCACTGTCATTCACCCACTCACCCAGTCACTGTCATTCAAGTCACTGTCATTCACCCACCCACCCAGTCACTGTCATTCAAGTCACTGTCATTCACCCACCCACCCAGTCACTGTCATTCAAGTCACTGTCATTCACCCAATGTCACTGTCATTCACCCACCCACCCACCCAGTCACTGTCATTCACCCACCCACCCAGTCACTGTCATTCACCCACCCAAAGTCACTGTCATTCACCCACCCACCCAGTCACTGTCATTCACCCACCCACCCACCCAGTCACTGTCATTCACCCACCCACCCAGTCACTGTCATTCACCCACCAACCATCATTCAACAGTCAACATTGACCCACCCACCGTCATTCACCCACCCACTGTCATTCACCCACCCACTGTCATTCACCCACCCATCCACTGTCATTCACCCACCCACCCACTGTCATTCACCCACCCACTGTCATTCACCCACCCACTGTCATTCACCCACCCACTGTCATTCACCCACCCACCGTCATTCACCCACCCACCATCATTCACCCACCCACCGTCATTCACCCAACTGTCATTCTACTGTCATTCACCCACCCAGTCATCCACCCACCCACTCAGCCACCCAGGCAGGCAGTCACATGTCTTTTGATGAAAATATAAAAATAAACAGGTTGCATTGTAATGTTTTTATCTGTATCACAATAAGAAAACAGTTAAGTAAAAGTTGAGCACTAAAAGATATTTTTTCGTGGTAGGTGTGCTATGGGTTCGGGGGGGGGGCCTGCTCCTTTCATTTGTCCCGGGCCCCATGATTTCTGTTGGCGGCCCTGGTTGGAGGAGCCTGTTAATAATATAAATATGTTCCTGTGTATATATAATGTGTATAGTTAATGTATAGACATACTGCCTTGCCCCTGTTTGTTATTTTATAGTCTGGGAAAGTGTCCCATCTAGTTAGCATTGTCACGGGAGACCAGCACATTCAACACTTTTTTACCTTACCGGAATCATTCACTAGGCTGAACAAGATTATTGAATACATTGCGTTTATTCGGGCAAGCCCACAGACATACAAAAGTTATACAAAATACAGTAAATACATTCCAACTGGGGGGTCTGGGGTGAGTCACCAGTCTCAACTAGGTGCAGGGCGCCCGCTTCAGCAAGGCTTACGCTGTTCGCTACACGTCCATGAACACACGGTCTTCTTTTTGGGAGAACCGCAGGGCTCTCCCCACTACGCTCTCTGCTCAGAACTTGGCCACGAAATACGGGACTTAGCCTCAGCTCGACCAGGCTTTCCTCCGGCAACTCCGTGCTGAGCACTGTGGTATTCGGAGCAGAGCACTTTTGAAAAGCCTGCCATAGCTTCACCGGCTCAAGCCCTAGGCTGCTCTGGTTCTCTGGGTGGCCAGTCTCCTTACATAGACTTGGACTCTGCAAATAGGTTTTAAAACTGGCTCCTGCACTGTGTTTTAAAACCCAATTGCAGAACTTGCTGGCGGGGCACAGATTTCCCATAGAGTTACATTATGTTTCCATAACACTTAGCGTCTTTATGTACAGACGCGTACCCGCAAATCATACACTATTTGCAGGTAAAATATCAGTACTCCCAGTATAACCATTCAGCAACCCCTAACACAGTTTTTAACTATATTTGCCCCCAACATCCACCCTTAACCCTCTGTTCCCAATGTTCTGGTCCTGCAGCTATTTCCTAACGGGGATCCTAATCACACATGGCACCCCTAGTTTATAATCCCACATGGGACATTTCAGTGGGAACATAGGTACAAGGAAACATATTCATATACAATACTGTACCCAAGAGCTGACACCCTCAGCTCATTATACATGGTTTTTTTAGGGGCAGCCAGCCGGGCTTCATCTTTATTAAGAAAGCCGGCTAGCCCTATCGTTACAAGCATCGCTAACCATGATACGACAGAAGTCTACAGGTTATCAAAGAGGAAGCAAATATCCTATAGGGGTTATCACAATAGTAGCCCTCTGACCTAATCAGAGTGATCCTGCCGAGAGGCCCACGCAGTACTGTGTACCGGGATAATAATCCCACAGTTCAGAATAGAAAGGGTAACCTAAAATGGGGCCCAATTGATACAGAGAGTTGCGGACACTACGCAGAAGATGGCCACTTAAAATGACAATGACAGGAACAAGCTTAAGTACCTCCCTAGAGCATTAAGAGTCTGTGTTACTTAGGGAAGATATAAATAGTACAAACACTGTGAAGATACAAGAAGTATATCTATTGTGGATGATGTCAATGTGTGAGGAGCATTGTGGATGGTTGTCAATAAAGCTCTTGCTTGTACTATAAAAGTTCCTGGCGCCTTTCATTATGCCATCAGCATATCTATGTGTAGCAGGCTTCCCCCTGGCCTCCCTTACCTCCGCAGGAGAACGGGGACAACCGTGGAATGTCGGGGAGCTGCAAGGGCAGTCGCGTCGCCCGGGTCTCCCGCAGGCCTCAGTTGCAGGACGCCGCCATGTTTTTCATGTCCGCAAATGCGCAGAGTGTTGCGCATGCGCAGAAGCGACACAGCGGCCAACTGGCGGTTGGCGGTAGGCTCGCGCATGCGCGATGCGGCGGCCATTACTGTGATGGAGAAGTGGCAGCAGCGGCGCTCCATAGCGCAGGGACGGCCCACAGTCGCGCATGCGCAGTTAGCGGTGGCAGCGGCCATAAGGAGTTCGCACATGCGCAGTGCAGATCGCGCAACGCGGCCCCAATGCTAAAGAGGCCCATCGGGACCTACAATTCCCAGCAGCCCCAGGGGCTGGAGCACATGTGATGCAACAGCAGCCAATAGGGGTTACAGCTTCCCCTGAAGGGAGATATACATTGTTGCGCTCTGCACAGGAAAAGTCAGTAGGAGCTGGGTCACAGACAAGGGAGGGTGGGTATGTGTATGGAGCCAGTGGCTCATGCACTAGGCCAGACATCCCCCTTAGGCCCCAGCTAGGCCCCAAATCACCTCAGCTTGTGGTTGCTACAGGGACTCCCTTTAGAATAGGGAACAGGGTCCTGTAGAGCTAGACAAGTGAGGGTCCAGCCAGGAAGCGTGCATCTTCTCGCATTGCTGTGAAGGTGAATCATCCTCTGCTGATTAGCAGAGATAAGAGACATTATAAAGGTGGATCACTCCAAGCGGGAGCCATCCATCACAGAGGTGGACGCGACGTGGGATCGTCCTTCAGACAAGGGATCACAAGTAAAGGTCATCTGCGTGCCCGAGTGTGGACACACTCGGCAGGTACAGTCAAGTCACCAAGTGCACCAACCTCCTCCCATCTTTGTGGGTAGCCCTGTCTCACACTTGGGTGGGAGGGGGACTCTTGGGACACTTGGGACTCAGGGATAAAAGGTGTGGGGTTACAGCCCAGTGAGGCCAATGTTACAGAGTGACACTCACACAGTTGATGTATGTGTTGATGTATTGTGATATGTTAAATGTTTATCTGCCCCTACAGTAAACTGTTTATACAGTATATACCTTTGGTGTATGTGGTTACTGTATGTGGGTCCTGTGTCAGGGTCATTCTACCCTTAGAATCCTACACAGGTGGAGGCGCTGTACATTGTGAGTATTGTTTCAGAGGATTCACCCCAGGCTCTCACTGGCGGAGGCTCAGGCCTCCTGTGGGCCAAACAGGTAAAGCACCACACCGGATAATACATATAGGTTCCCCTTACATGCACTCTATCTGCGATTGGGGTAGGGGAAACTGTGTTACATATGCACAGCCTGCATGTATCCAGCACCCTGGCAAGGTATGAGAGACTGAGCAAAGCCATGTATATCGTCAACTGATATAAACTCCATAAGAGCTGGACAAGGTGTGTTACAGGTGCAACTACTGTACATAACCTTATTCTTAACAGTCAACCAGCTCCAGGTCACCTTTGGGAACAATGATACATTCCTAATTTTGAATTCCGATCTGGTCTTTTAGCAACTTTTACATAATAGAGTAATATTAGAAGAAAGGCTGACCTGGATCATTTATCACACAAGTTATTTGACAGGTATGCTTATTAAATATGCAAAAATATGGGAATTCTGTGACCTAAGTGCATATATACATTATGTCATCAATCAACACTCTGTTTAACCAGCTCAAAGTTATTTGTTTCAATTATCAGGAGCAGGAGGCAGAACATGGAGGTCAAGAAAACACATTTCACTCTGAAAGTCAGGTTGGCCCAAGAGCAGCAAGCCCTCGCACGTGGCCGTGAGCATTGGCATGGAGGCTACCATACCTCGCAGTCCAGAATGGCACCATTTAATGGGCTTCTGGAAGGCATCAGAGTCTGTTGGGAGAAGGCTGTTGAGCGTAACTGGAGGATGTGCCACTTCATAGGTGGAGGGATGTGGAATATATCCCGCTGGCACCGAAAACTGTGGGGCGTGAGATTTGCTGTAAACCCTGCGTGCTTCCCGAAAGCATTTAAACGAATGCTGGGAAAGCTGCAAGGCCTCTGTAAACTTCTCCTTACCTTGGTTCAGATGCTTCTGGTGATACGTCGCCATGGCAACGCGGCGTCAAATGATGCCACGGGTCATGTGACGTCATTGCCCATGGCAACTTGACGTCATGATTTCAGGACGTCAGAGCCAAGGTAAGCGGGGGGGGGGGGGCGAGGAGAGGGGGACAGCCGGCAAGGGGGCGCTGGGAAAAAAGATTGCTCTCCCCTGAGCTAAGGTGTGGTTTCTTAAGTCTGGAGCAGTGAGCAAGCTTAACCCTTTCACTCCCTAGTCTCCTATACACTCCTTCACATACCTTCCCTCTGAGTGTTGCTCCATGCACACTCCTCACCAGAAATATCCCTCCCTTCCCGGGACAAAAAAAAATCTGCATTTAGGTGTAGTCTACTAACCCTATGCTGGACCCGAAAAGAGAAGCGTTGAAGGGTATCACTGTGTCACTCTGGGGTTGGTGAACTTCATAGTATGAAGCCATTTAAGGGGAGCATGGTCTGTGACCAGGGTACATGTGGTGCCCAGGAGGTAATACCTGAGCTCTAACACTGCCCACGTTACAGCCAAGCATTCTTTTTCTATCACTGAGAAGGCCTGTTCTCTTCTTTACAGTTTCCTCCTCAGGTATGGAACAGGACATTCTTCCACACTTGTCTCTTGGGACAAGACGGCCCCTAAACCTACTTCTGAGGCATCCACCTGAAAACCAAGGGTTTCCCAAAGTCAGAGCACTGGTTTTGAACTGGTTTTGGTATTTTCCCTCCCCGAAATGCTTCCAGTTGTCCATTAAACCTTATTGGGTGCTACCTTTTTTGCTAGGTCAGTAAGTGGATGAAGGACAGTGGATAATTTGGGTACAAATGTTCTATAATATCCTGTCAAGCTCAAAAAAGCTCTTACTTGTTTCTTTGTTGTTGGCAACGGAAAATCCATAAGTGATTGTACGTTACTATATACAGGTTTTATTTTCCCATTGCCTAGTGTATAGCCTAGATATCTTGTCTCATTTTTACAATTGAACATTTTACCGGATTGGCATTAAGGCCTGACTCTCTAAGAGATCTTAACACTGCTCCTACTTTGGCTAAATGTGATTCTCAATCTGTAGAATAGATGTTGTGTACCTGTTATGGAGTATTAACACCTAATCCATAAGACTCTAGAAGGTAGGGAAAAAAACTCCAACGCACAGCCCTGGACAAAGTAGGTCCCACAAAACTAATAAAAATATCAAATGCTTTATTCTTCCATAGTTAAAAAAACGGAGCGCATATCACTAATTGACTCTAGAAGGTAGAAGGGACAGCGTGTAGCACAAAAGGCATAGTCCGAAAATGAACCAAACCAAAAGGAGTGGCGAAAGCATTTGTTTCCTGTAACTTTTCTGTTAAAGGGATCTGCCAATATCCTTTTGTCAAATCTAATGTGATATATTTGGCCTTTCCTAACCTCTCTAATAATTAATCAACCCTGAGCATGGTGTGTGTTTCAAATTTAGAAATTGTATTTACTTTTCTAAAATCAATACAGACTCTTATAGACCCATCAGGTTTAGGAACTAATACAATGGGGTTACGCCATTCGCTCTGTGACCTTACTACAACATCCAATTTAAACAAGTTTTTCCGTTCCAGTTTAACTACTTCCCTTAATTGTCAGCACCCATTCACAGGGACTGCTGCATTCCTGGCAGCTCATTAGCAGTCAGCTGTGCGGGCTAAAGAACATGACTCCTGCAGCCTATAAGTAGCCACCTGTCCCTCACCTCAGGGCTTTCACAACTTCATTGTACCTGGCTGGAGTCGGTTGTGTTGTAGGCCCAGGTTTCAGCCTCAGGATTCAGCTTGTTTCCAGCCCCTGTTTCTGACCCTCTCCCTGTTATTGTTTTATTGTGTTATTGCCCATAAGCAATAAACTAGTTATTGCCTTTAGCTTGAATTGTAGTCTTTGCTCCAGTCCTACTCTTATCCTAGCTCCAGTCCGGTATCCTGTATCCAGTGTCCTATGGTTCAGTGTCCAGTTTCCTTTGTACTCCTTTATTCCTGCCCTGACTTTGGATCTGGACACCTGCCCAGCTCTCTGCTGCACCCTTGGTTAAATCTACACTTCAGACGCGACAAGTGGATTTCTCCCCTACAGACCTGATATACATTTTTCAGGAATACGATTGTAGATTGTCTGGTGATTCAAACTCCATTTTGTCTTAACTTCTATGGTATACAGTAAACTTGCTAAATTACAAATAGAATTTTGAGTTTCAGTAGAGGTCAGGAGAATGGAATGTTGGGAGTAACAATCGTTAATTTACAGCAGGAAATGGACAGAGTGATAAAGATAGGTATTAGAGATTCGAAAAATAATTAATTAACTATAGAACATGGACAGCATAATAAAAAATATGTATCAGAGATTAGAAAAATAGTTAATCTTTGTGGAACAAGATTAATAACATGATAAAAATATGTACAGAACAATAATATTTGGAACTACTAAGAATAGGGAGATTCTGAGAGGGGGTATGCAGAGGAGACCTACTGATCCTACCCTAAACAGATTGTAGGTAAAGTGGTCTCAATTGGAACACCGGAATCAGCAAAGATCCTACAATCATCCAGACGGACTGTAGGCAATGTATGCAAAGGTGAAGACAAGAGACTTGCTTTGGGAAAAATAACGTACTTTTATTCAGGCAAACTTCCACCAACATAAAATATAGGCTTTTGCTAGCCAAAGTTCCACTTTCCCAGCGTATGAAGGTCCATATACATCTATATATAAAAAACAAAGAAAAATTACAGCGCCTTACTGCACAGAGATTATACCATGTATAACCTGCTAGTGTGCTAGGTTTGTGAGTATGGAAAATTAAACCACTTATTGGCTATATGATGGTGAAAATAGAGAAGCATAGACCAACACAATTAGCAATACCTGCTACATAGCATGAGCCAACCATGCAATAATGGATAGGAGAGTGAACAGGTGACAAACTACAAAGACAAAAAACAAACAACAACAAAACAAACCCCATGCAATACAAAAAAAGGAAGGGATAGGAAAGGGGGGAGGGAGGATAGGAAAGGGGGAGGGAGGGGAGGAAAGGGATAGGGAATGAACAAAAGGAATGATAGAAATAACAATAAAAAGGTAAAATATATGCCAAGAAAAAAGTAAACATGTATACAGGCATACCCCGCTTTAAGGACACTCACTTTAAGTACACTCGCGAGTAAGTACATATCGCCCAATAGTCAAACGGCAGTTCACGCATGCGCCTGTCAGGACGTCCTGAACAGCAATACCAGCTCCCTACCTGCACCGAAGCTGTGCGCAAGCGGGGAGACTATAGAGCCTGTTACAAATGCATTATTTACATCAGTTATGCACGTATATGATGATTGCAGTACAGTACATGCATGGATAAGTGGAAAAAAGGGAGTGCTTCACTTTAAGTACATTTTCGTTTTACATACATGCTCTGGTCCCATTGCGTACGTTAATGCGGGGTATGCCTGTATTCATAAAAACGCTGGAGACTCCAAGAAGCTTTCCACAGGAACAACTACCTCCTTCATCTGTCCGCGAGGCCCAGGTCCCGGTCGTGATTGTGGCTGAATCACACATCCTTGGCCCTTGTATGTATGTCTTTATTTATATAGCGCCATTCATATACATAGCGCTTCACAGCAGTAATACACGTGACAATCATATAAATAACAAATAATACAAATAACACACCATGGGAAGAAGTGCTTCAGACATAAAACAAAAGGAGTCCCTGCTCTGAAGAGCTTACAATCTAATTGGTAGTTAGGAAGAACGTACAGAGGCAGTAGGAGGGTATCCTGGTAAGTGCGTCTGCAGGTTGCCAAGCTTTATGTATGAGGTATAGTATCAGCCACAGAGCTACTCATATGCTTCTTTAAGCAGGTGTGTCTTAAGGTGGGTCTTAAAGGTGGATAGAGAGGGTACTAGTGGGATATTGAGGGGAAGAGCATTCCAGAGGTGTGGGGCAGTAGTGAGAAAGGTTTAAGGCGGGAGATGGCTTTAGATACAAAAGGGGTAGAGAGAAGACATCCTTGAGCAGAAAGCAAGAGTCGGGATTGTGCATAGCAAGAAATTGGGGCTGAGATGTAAGGAGGGGCAGAATAGTGTAAAGCTTTAAAAGTGAGGAGAATTGAATGTGTGATGCGGGATTTGATAAGAAGCCAGGAGAGTCATTTCAGCAGGGGAGATGCTGAGACAGATTTAGGAAAGAGTAGAGTGATTCTGGCAGCAGCATTTAGGATAGATTGTAGGGGAGACAGGTGAGGGGCAGGAAGGCCGGACAGCAGGAGGTTAATGGTATGACTTGAATGTTTGAAGGAGGAGGTAAAGGTACCGAAGTAGAGGGAGGCGTTAGAAATGTGTGTGAGCGTAAGGATTATAGTAGGAGTAAGAGGTTTTAGGAGATGGGAGGAAATGGGGTGAAGAGGGCAGGTGGTAGAACGAGAAGAGGAGATCAACAATGACAAATCCTCCTCTGTGACAGCGGAAAAAGAGTCAAGGAGGGTAGGAATAAAGATAGTTAGGAAGAGGTGTAGGGTTGGAGGGGGAAACAGAGGGGATGTCCTGACGTATGGATTCCACCTTTTCCTTGAAATATTCAGCAAAGTCCTGAGGTGAGATGGAGGAAGAACAACAGGCAGCCGAGGGTGTTCTGAGTAGGGAGTCAAAGAAAGAGAAGTGTCGGCGTGGGTTAGACTTTTGCGTGTTGATTAGTGAAGAAAAGTAGGGTTGTTTAAGCCTGAGAGAGGGCAGAGTTAAAACAGGATAGCATACATTTGTAGTGTAGGAAGTCTGCGAGAGTATGAGATTTCCTCCAGAGGCGTCCAGAGGAACGAGTGCAGGAACGCAGCATGCGCATGTGGTAATTTAGCCAGGGTCTGGGGTTACAAGGTTGAGAATGACAGAGACAAAGCGGGGAATGTACATCAAGAGAGGAGGATAGGGCAAAGTTGTAGTTCCTGACCAGGTTGTCAGGGTCTGGAGCAGTGAAGTAAAAATTAGTGTATAAAAAGGGATAATTAAATAGTGCAAATTAGTGTCTGAATACTTCAAATAGGTACAATAAACAGTGCAATAAACAATATAAATACAGTGTTCCAAGCTTTTATGCAATTCCAAAAATTCACAAAAACATTTCCCACCCAACAGGATGCCAGATAATATCAGGGATTCAATCTCTGACTTCACATTTATCCCAGTACATCGACTATCATCTACAAAAATATGTGGTCAAGTTATAATCGTACTTTAGAGACACGACACAGATGTTTCAAATTATGAAAAATATCCAATACCGTCATTACACATAAACTAGGATGTGAAGCAATTATTAGAACTTTGAAAAAGGATCCAGACATGCCAGCAGCATTAGGAGAGTTGTTAGTTGAGGGTATTATGTACATTTTGAACAACAATTTCTTTACATTCGATCAGCAGTTCTATTTGCAGATATGTGGTACCGCCATGGCCACCAGATTCGCACCCTGTAACACCAACATTTTCATGGACATTTGGGAAGACGATACGATCTGGTCCGGTTACCAATGGAGTATGGATCTGGTGCTCTGGCTGCATCTGGAGTGGCACCCTGGATGAACTAGAACTGTTCAGATTGTATCTTAATAGCAACGATAGAAATCTACAATTTACCTTCAAGCAAAGTAAAGAACGGATAGATTTCCTAGATCTTGAGCTTTATATAAATAATAACATGATACAGACAAAAACATATTATAAGAATGTCCAAGCGAACAATTACCTTTTGGCCAGTAGTCATCATGATCCCAATTGGGTAAGAAATATCCCAAGGGGACAATTTATTAGGCTAACGCGTAATTGTTCAAATGAACAAGTATTCCTGGAACAGGCTGAAACCCTAAAACAGACATTCTTAGACAGAGAATATACTGTACTAAAAAAGAATTAGACTTGGCAATGCTTAAAGTGAATGATATTAATAGATCTACCCTTTTGGAATATAAAAACAAAACTCAAAGACAAAATGGAGTGCCGTTTGTTACCCAATATAACAAATTGGCACCACAGATTAAATACATTCTAAATAAACACTGGGGAATTCTTAGTAATTTTTTTTATATATATATATATATATATAACTTAAATTTTATTGAAAACATAATTTTACATACATGGACAAACAGCAACACATTACAAGTAAATCACGGATTTACAGCAATAAGAAAAACAAGAAAAAGGAGGGGGGTACACACCGTGGGGAGGGAGTTGTATGGTGTCCTCTCTTTCGTTATCAAATTCCCTATGGGATGTTACTGTGTGGGTTATGTCTTTGCGAGGTTACCATTTAGCCCCGGGCGTAACTTATTTCTTACCGGGGGAGAGCTTATGCCAATCTGTAGTTCCCTTATGTCATAATTGAAGAAGGGTTTATAGGGGGAGTTGGAGGGGATGGGGGGGTGGGAGGAAAGATTTATTTCTTAAAAGATGTTCTCCCAGAAAGACCACAAATCTTTTTCAGAAAGGCTGCCAACCCTAAATGTAAATTATCACCAAGCTGTCCTATTAGTAAGGATTTATTTTCCACCAAGAGTAATGTATTGTAAAGGGATATTTTGTCTGTTCCAGACAGTGGCATAGCTAGACAGGTGCGGCCCCCAGGCACAAAAAAATGTCTCTCTCTCTTTTTTCTACCCCTCATGTCTCTCTTTCTGTTTCTCTTTGCTCTCACTCTCTCTCTCCCTCATGTTTTTCTTTTCCCTCTTATGTATTTTTCTCTTGTACTTAATTTTCTCTTTGTGTCCCTTCCTGTGTCCTTTCCATGTTTGTTTTTACCCCTGTGATTTAACCCTTTCCCTCCCTCTCACCTTTCCCAGCCTGTCTTTCAGGCTGCAGCTCCAGCCCACACTGCACTACTTGAGGCCCCGCCCTCTGACCTAGGCCTCGCCCACCTACGGAGGAAGTAATTTCCCTCTGTGCTTCCTTCCTGCATCTCAGGCCCCGCAATGTGCCGCCAACAGTGGGGAAGAGCAGGCCCTCCAAGAGTGCGGGGCCCCGGGCTTTGCCCGGGCTATAGCTACGCCCCTGGTTCCATATGTACTGCTTGTGAGTTTAGTTCAAATAGGAAAACTTTCAGTTCTAAAAACACACTAAAAGAATACCAATTAAATCGCATATTAACTGCCACAGCAAGTTTGTTATTTACATGCTTGAATGCCCCTGTGGCCTGCAGTATATTGGCACGACTAGTCGAGCATTACAAAGAAGGATATGTGAACATATCTATAATATTAAAAGGGAACTAGTGACCCACAGTGTCTAATCATTTTCGACTTAAGCACAATATGAATCCAACAGGGTAAAATGCTAAGCTATAGAATGTCCTAAGGCATGCTGAAGAAGGGGTGATAGAGTTAATCAAATTTCCAGAAGAGAATCATATTGGATATATGAACTCAAAACTCTCACCCCCTATGGGTTAAATGTTGAATTTGATTTGGCAGCGTTTCTTAGAGAACAACTTCATTTCTATATGTCATACTGGTGAACTTTTTCATATGATGTGCGTTCCACCATTTGTTACCTTATATCGTCAAACTTCGCACACACTCCGTATCTTGGTGGTGTGTGTTTATCCATTTATTCAAAAAAAGTCCCAGTTAAATAGTCCCAAAATCAGGTGGTCCTCGTCGATACTCATCAGTATTGGTGTTATCATCATCCAGCGCCATCCGTCTGTCCAATGCAGTCGTGTCCTCCCAGTCAAGTGACGGCGTAATCCAGGGTTCTCTCTAGGGGCTTCCTTCCCCCATCCGATTGGTCCTGGATAGAATCATCATACTGCCACGTTGTCTTCGGTGGTGCGAACGCTGATGCAACTTTAAACAACCTTAGTCAAGGTTAGTCAAGGAAGATGCTCGGCAGCTGAGAACGCCGCTGAGTTCCGCAGATGGTTTACTGATACCGAGTGGAATGAAGCTGCTCAGAGATATCACTTTCGTCAGGGCCTCTCTGAGCAAATTAAAGACGAACTGGCCCGGGTGTTTCCGCCAGAGGAGTTTGAGGAATTTGTCCGTTTGTGCATTCAAATCGATTGAAGGCTTACTGAGAGGAGATTGTAGAGGCAGGGGTTCATGTCAAACAACTTCAGGGTTAGATGCTAGCACCCCAAGATGTACCAGGGAAACTGAGGTCGAGCTGATGCAAGTAAACACATTGCGAGGACCTATCTCTCCTGGAGACAGGAACAGACACCGTTCAGAAGACCTCTGTTTGAATTATGGGAATGAGGGACACTATCTTGCTGATTGCCCGAATAAGTCCTGGCGGTCCTCTTTTCAGAGCCCTAGGAGAAATCAGGTGCATGGCATTTCCAAGACTGTTCTCTCTGCCTCTCAAAGTAAAAGTAACCCTCCTTCTCCACATCCACACCTTCTGGTCCCTATTGTAATAGAGGAGGGAACACATAATTTTTCAACCACCGTAATGGTCGACTATGGGGCGGCAGGGAATTTTATTGACATTGAATTTGCCAATAGCCATTCGGTACCCTTTATAGACAAGGAATCGCCAGAAAGGCGTGGACGGTTCTCCTTTGACTTTTGGACCTGTTACCCATGAAACAAGCAATTTAACAGTAATCATGGATCCCAATCATCATTTAGTCTTATTCCTTCACCTTTGTTCCCGGTGATTCTGGGAATGCCATGGTTCATTATCCACAACCCACTAATTGAATGGAAGACCAAGATACTCACTTTTCCCTAGAGCTCTGCCAGCTAGTCTGCCTACCTAAGACTCCTACATCAGAGTATATGGGAATGCATAAGATTTCTTCTTCCCAAGAAAGTCTACTGCCAACTCCGTTTTTGGATGTGTGTGACAAGAAGAACGTGGATACGCTTCCCCCACATCGTTCCTACGACTGCCCCATTGAACTATTACCGGGTGGTGCCATTCCTTTTGAGAGAATCAATTCCATCTCAGAACCAGAATTGAAGGTTCTCAATGACTACCAGCAGGAGAACTGTCAGGGTCCCCCGTAACGCACCTACCCGATCCTCCAGAGGGATGCGCGGACTCCTGTCAGCACGCGCACATCCACAGGATGGACAAGCCTCCCGGACGCACGCCGGCCACTGCAGCCAGGACCAGAACCTTGGCAGTGCACCCGCTGCCCGCCACATTCCCACCACACACCTACCGCACGACGCACGCTCCCCGCGCATGCACAGAAGAATAGTATCAGGGACGGGTCCAGCCTCAGCTGTACTTCACCTGCATCCAAGGTAATTACAGCCTATCATTTATCTACCTATTGCTAGTACATTGCCCCTGCCTCCTCTCCATTGGTTCTTCTCCCTATTTATATCCACCCAGTCCTCTGTCTTGTTGCTGAGCATAGACCCTTGTCTATGCACCATGCTCATTGCAGCCTGAGTTTTGCCTGTGTCTGAACCTGTCTTGATCTCCGTTGTGACCCCTGCCTGTATCTGACCTGTCTCTTCTACTTCCCTGGACTTCTGTGCGTTATTGGACTTCTGCTCTCTCCACTCCACGACCATGGCTTATGGACTACCACTATTCTGCTCTCTCCACTCCACTACCATGGCTCCAGCGTCATAATCCCCAAATCGATTGGACAGGGGTCCTGCCTATCCGTTGGAACTTCCAGTGTCAAGGCAGGTGCCTGTCTTTTTCCAAAAATCTAGCAAGACTACTGGTGCCGGAAGCAGGGAATCAGCTGCCCGAAATGTACAAAGACTTCCAGCATGTCTTCGATAAAAGGCAGGCTGAAGAACTACCACCTCACCGGCCCTAAGACTGCCCTATAGATCTTCTGCCTGGAGCTACTCTTCCCAGGGGTTGATCCTATCCTTTGTCTGTTCTGGAGACCAAGGCCATGAAGCAGTACATTCGTGGAATCTTCAGAGGGGCTTCATCCTGAAGTCTTCTTCACCCGCTGATGCAGGGTTCTTTTTTGTAAAAAAGAAAGATGGGTCACTCAGGCCGTGTATTGATTACCGGGCGCTCAACAAAATAACAGTTTAAAAACGTTACCCCTTGCCTTTAATCTCTGAACTTTTCGATAGACTCCAAGGGGCTACAACCTTTACGAAACTAGATCTACAGGGAGCATACAATCTGATAAGGATCCGTCAGTGGGACGAGTGGAAGACGGCTTTCAACACTCGGGAAGGTCACTACGAATATTTGGTGATGCCCTTCAGCCTTTGTAATGCACCCGCGGTATTCCAAGATTTTGTGAACGAGATCTTCAGGGATCTACTTGACCAACAAGTGGTCATATATCTGGATGATATCCTAATTTTTTCTAAAGACACTTCCGAGCACCCGGATCATGTGAAGCAAGTCCCCCAAAGACTCAGAGAGAATCATCTCTTCGCCAAGCTGGAAAAATGCCAGTTTCACCAGACTTCTACTACCTTCTTGGGGTATATCATATCTAACACAGGACTTGCCATGGATCTAGACAAGGTCTAGGCAATCATAGACTGGCCACGCCCGCTATCCCTCAAGGCTGTGCAGAGATTCCTCGGCTTCGCAAACTACTACCGGAGGTTCATCCAGGGTTTTTCATCAGTGGTAGTGCCCATTATGGCATTGACCCAAAAGGGAGCTGATCCGGCCCAGTGGTCTCTTGAGAAACTACGATGTGGGAAATAGGGAGCTCCTCGCTATTAAAATGGCTTTGGAGGAATGGAGACCCCCACTCGAAGGCACAGAGACCCCCATCACTATCTTGGCGGACCACAGAAACTCTATATTGAGGGTGCGGGCCGCTTGGGCTCACATCAAGCACGATCACGATGGTCCTTGTATTTTAGCCGCTTCAATTTCATCATCTCGTACCTGCCTGGTTCCAAGAACATAAAAGCGGATGCACTCTCTCGGCAATTCCTCGTGGAGGATAAATTGGAGGATCGCCAGGAGACTATACTCCCTCCGGCTTGTATCCTTTCAGCTAACATCTTCAGCGCTCTTCCAGACATGACAAAGGCACAGAGCAGTAATCCAGAGGGCCTCAGGGTAACAGAGGGATGCGTGTTCACTCCTCCCATTTTCCACAGACAAGTAACGGAATGGGCTCATGCATCCAAGATGCCGGGCCACCGCGGTACAAAGATGACTATCGACCTAAAACTAGGTATCAAATTACAGTTTTTATCGGGTTACCATCCACAAACCAATGGGCAAACTGAGAGAATGAATCAATCGCTGGAGCAGTTTATCCGCTGTTTCATATCTGACGCCCAGGACAATTGGGTGGATCTTCTCCCGTGGGCGGAATTTGCAAATAACAACTTGCGCAACGAATTCACGCAACAATCTCACTTTTTTATCAACTATGGTTTTCATCCTTCCACCTTTCCTTCCTCAGTTCCCAGCTCGGGGGTTCCTGCCTCAGAAGAGAGAGTCCAAGTTCTCCAGAAGTCTTGGTTAAAGATCCAAAGAAACTTGAGACATGCCATATCGCTACAAAAGAGACATGCGGATCGAAACCGCCGGGAGATTCCGACCTACATCCCAGGACAGAAGGTCTGGCTTTCCACAAAAAATATCCATCTTAAAGTATCTTCGCCCAAATTGGCGCCAAGGTTTATCGGACCTTTCCCCATAGTAGAAAAGATTAACCCAGTCGCCTACTGGCTAAAGCTTCCCCCGACAATGAGGATTCCTTCAATATTCTATGACTCACTCCTGAAACGGTCTAGTCCAGGTTGTAGTGAGCATCCGTGACAAGAACCTGTAGAAGGGTTTCATCTGACCCTCTACTTCCTCGGCAGGTGCTGCTCTCTTATTTGTGGGGGGAAAGACGGTTCTCTACATCCCTGTATTGACTATCAGGAACTAATAAGATCACGGTGAAGAACAGGTATCCCTTACTTCTGATTCCCGAACTTTTGGAAAGAATTAACTCGAGAGGCACAAAAGATTAAAGGTATTATTTAAAAACATTGGTATTTGCTTTTGAATGACCCTTTACTGAAGAATGAAATCCCTTTAGTACCGAATGTGATTTTTAGGAAAACTAATAACATGAAAAATAAGTTGGCTCCTAGTGTCATAAGAAAAATGTAGAAGACAGACAAAAATGAGGATAGAAATTTTTCTAAAATTGCGGTTAGTTTCTTAAAGTTTGCTAAAGCATTTTTTGGTTGTACTTCCTGTACAGCATATAAGTTTAAATCTAAAGAAATCTAAAAGAAAAATCATTTTTTAAGTCAAATACGAGAAAAGAGACTTTCAAAATAGATAGATTTATATGCTGCAGGTCAGACTATGTCAGACCATAATATACATTTTGGAATGCCCATGCGGGCTCCAATATGTTGCTAAAACCACTAGACCTATAAGAACACGCATATTGGAACATCTGACTGCCATTCACAGAGGCATTTTAATTCACAGTGTGTCTAAACACTTTTTAGAGTGTCATAATTCTGATCCCACGGGTTTTTATGGGAATAGAGTTGGTGCAACAGCATTCGAGGTAAAGACAGAGAGTTTTTTGCACCAACATAGTCCCCTCTGGTTTTAATATTGTAACATTAATGTTTTTAATGTTTTTATGTATGTTTTAATGATCCACTGTTTCTTATTATTTTCTCCCCATTTTTCCTCATATGTTGTGCCTCTGGGGTATTTGAGATAGTTCGTTAATAGAGGAAGTTAGTCTGTTTCATCTTGATATTCTATTTATTTATATATGTATCGTAGTTTATTTTTTGCATATAGTGATTGTTTTTTGATTTGTCTTCATTGTGTAAGCTATGTCTTATTTAAGGCTTTTTAGCACAGCTGTGTTTTTAAATTAATGAATAAACTGTAATCATTATATATGTATGCAGCACCTTATCGGCAATTTGTGCCCATCTGCATCCAATTGTTTGATTGAGACAGCCTTTAAATAGTATGTGGGTGAGGTAAGGGTTAACTCCTGATGAAGCGGTGCAAGCTTAGAAACACGTAGAGTGACCAATATGGAGGGAGGACGTGTGGGAGCAGAGTCCAAGGAACAGCCTTCACTTGCCGCTACCCGACAATACCGGAGGCAGGAGCGCACTGGGTAGTGACGTCACACAGCCGGGAGATCGAGGAGATAAGCAAGTGAAGTAGCGAAGCAGGGGCTTCCTGGCAGGAAGCTAACAGCAACGCAGCATCTGAGTGCCCCAGAATGACATCATAGACTCTTAAACCTACAACTCCCTCTGTTTACTTATTGCCTGTGATATTTACGTAAAGTGTGAGTATTCTGTGTAATAGCCCACTAAAACTTTGTGTCTTTTGGAATATCAATATGTCTCCTTTTTTGTCTTGAGGAAACATCCACATGCAGCACTTGGGGAATACAGCCATACCTGAATATACACAGAACTGGGATCTTAAAGACATATCAACAGCAAGAAGAAACACCACAACCATTGATTTGATGAGCTGTATTTGTTCTTTTCACTAGTAAGTGGGCTGTCATATGAGCCAAGTTCAGTGTCATATCTTCATTACTTAATTACACAGTGTACACTATATTGTGTTTTTCTCTATTCTGAGAGATTTGTGGGCTTTGCTCATTTCTAAAGACGTTTTGTAAAAAAATTCTCTGGCATTATTGCCCCAATCACCCGATTCAAACAGAAAGAATTCCCCTTCAAATGGTCTCCTGAGGCAGATGCGGCATTTGAACAGTTGAAGTCACTTTTCACATCTGCCCCTATCCTCATTCATCCAAATCCAGAACTACCATTTGTCATGGAAGTGGACGCATCCGACTCTGCTGTTGGTGCCATTCTGACACAAAGAATTGGAACCAAGATGCTCCTTCATCCCTGCGCTTTCTATTCGTACCAAATGTCAACAGCTGAAATAAATGATGGAGCGGAAACAAGGAACTTTTGGCAATAAAAGCCGCATTCTCAGAGTGGAGGCATTTACTTGAGGGGGCCAATCACCCGGTTGCCGTCTTTACGGATCACAGGAACTTAGAATTAATTTGATCCGCAAAGAGACTGTCTGCTTGACAAGCCAGTTGGGCTCTATTCTTCACAAGATTTCAGTTCCACATCTCACAACGCCCCGGCTCCAAGAATGGGAAGGTTGATGCCATGTCATGGTTATTACCTAATCCTTGTTCATATAAAGTGCAGGAAGAAACTATTCTAACAAAGAAACATTTTCTGGGAGTTACGTTTTCCGCTGATCTCCTCGCATAAATAAAGGTAGCCTACTCAAACGACTCTTTTCTTAATGAACCTCCACCGGAAGCTGAACTATTTCTACGTGATGGTCTGTGGAACTGTAAGGACTTCGTCCCTAAGGAGGTAAGATTAGAGGTGCTCCAATTAATTATAACTCCAGACCCGTTAGTCACCCAGGCGTCCTCAAGACACAGGAAACGTTGTCCCGCTCTTTTTGGTGGCCTAAAATATCACAAGATGTTGAAGACTATGTCCTCTCCTGTGATACCTGGTCTAGGACCACGACTCCTCGAGCATCCCCTATGGGTTTGCTTCAGTCTCTTCCGATTCCTACTCGTTCTTGGGGGACCATATCAATGGATTTTATTGTTGACCTACCCAGATCAAGTGGACATAATACCATTCTTGTAGTAGTGGATCGACTTACAAAAATGGCTCACTTCATTGCTGCACAAAATCTCCCTTCAGCAGACTAAAGAGCCAAGTTGATCTTGAAAGAGGTATTCCAGCTCACGGGGCTCAAGATGAGATCGTATCTGATACAGGGGTGCAAGATTCACTTCAAGATTTTGGAGAACTTTCTGTTCCTCTCTAGGAATCTGTTTAAATGTATTGTCTAGCTATCATCCACAACCGAAGGACCAACCAGACATTGGAACAATACTTACGATGTTTTGATTGCCATCTCCAGGATGATTGGATTGACTTTCTACCTCTAGCTGAGTTTTCGAAGGAGACCCAGGATTCATAGTGAGAAAGACAGAAAGAGGATGAGTAGAGGTATGTAGGTAGGCGATAGATTACTGCCACGTGGACAGGAAGAGGAGAGAAAATCTGGACAGTTTAAGCCTCAAATGAGGGAGGAATAGGAAGGGTTTTTTAACGGCAGAGAGAGGAGAGGAGGAGCCCAATGCCTCCACCCCTGCCATCAGAGCGTGGAGTATGAGAGAAAGAAAGACCACCATAAGAGTGTCAGCTTCCATTGCAGAGTCAGACAGAGTGAACCAAGTCTCAGTTATACAATAGAAGGAATGTGTAACGTCTGTATGCCCACAGACCTGGCCAGTCCCCAGTACTGAGGTGGGTAAGGGTATAACACGCACCCACAGCAGTGAGGGTGTGCCCGGAGTATGGTAAGATGCGTTGCCGGGCCTGGTGAGAAAAGGGTTAACGATATACTTGCTGAGTCCGGGGTGCCAGAAGTCGGAGGGTTAAGGTCCAAGAGCCTAGGGTCAGGGGCAGGAGAAGGCAGCGTAGTGAGGTCCAAATCAGAGTCCAGGAGTAGAGAGGTACACGTAATCAAGCCGAGCCGAGATCAATCCAAGGGTATCCAAACAGGGCAGGGACAGGAACAAGAGCTGCAACAGAGAGCAGAGCTAGGCATAGACACTGCACACAGGAGCCACAGAGAAGCTATGCTGAGCGATGACGGAGAGTGCAGACTGGGGTTATAAAGGAAGGAGGGCCAATGGTAGCAAGGGGTGTAGCGGAGGCCTGTCTGGGTCCTCGCAGGGATAGGTCCAGGTGAGCAGGGAGGGAGACAGGGGTGGGATTCCTGGTAATAGCCTGCAGCTGATGGGGGGCGGCGCCAGCAGCGCGGGAGGGCTTGTAAGAAGATCGGGTGCGCACGCCCTCTGTAAGGCTGCCGTGCGCGTGCCCCGGTCGCGTGCGTGCGGATGCGGCATGCGCCGTGGAGGAACGGCTCAGCGTGGGACAGGTAAGAGGCTGAGGAAGCGGGGAACCGGGGCAGAGAGCCGCCGTGGGGCCAGAGGTGACGGGGACCCGCTGAGAGGCGCATGTCCCCTGATCCGTTACAGTACCCCCCCTTGAGGATCGGACTCCGGACGATCCTTCCAAAGTTTGTGAGGAAATTTCCGACGAAATTGTTTGAGAAGAGCTGGAGCATGACTATGATGACAGAGTACCCAGGAACGTTCCTCCGGACCATATCCTTTCCAATGAACGAGGAACTGAAGTCTGCCCCTGGACCAACGTGAATCAAGAATGGACTGGACTTCGTATTCCTGTTGTCCTTGTATTGTGACGGGATTAGGTCTCCGAGGACGGTCCGGAAAGTGTACATTTTGGACAAAGGGTTTCAGAAGGGACACGTGAAACACAGAGGGTATCTTCATGGTGGGAGGAAGCGAAAGATGATACGCTACCGGGTTGATCCGTTCAAGGACCTTGAAGGGATCCAAGAATCTAGGAGCCAGCTTCTGGGATGGAGTTTTGAGCGTGATATTTCTTGAAGATAGCCAAACTCTGTCTCCAGGTTTGTATAGTGGGCCCACCTGACGTCGCCGATCTGCTTGCGTCTTTTGTTTTTGGACGGACCCTTGCAAGGCTCTTTGAATCTTTTTCCAAGAATTTTGAAGATTGGAGACGTGAGTATCCGCTGCAGGAATACCAGAAAGGAGGGAGGAGAGGGGAAGACTGCTGGGATGGTACCCATAGTTAATGAAGAAAGGCGACTCTTGCGTGGACTCATTCTTCAGCGAATTAATAGCAAACTCCGCCCAGGGTAATAGGTCCACCCAATTGTCTTTAGAGTCTGACACAAAGCATCTGAGATACTGTTCCAAGATCTGATTAATTCTCTCCGTCTGGCCATTGGTTTGCGGGTGGTAACCCGAGGAGAAGAGAAGGGAAATGCCAAGTCTTTGAGAGAACGCTCGCCAAAATTTAAAGATGAATTGAGTACCTCTGTCTGAAACAATAGAAAGTG
The DNA here is from genome assembly GCF_040206685.1 of Ascaphus truei. NCBI lineage: Eukaryota > Metazoa > Chordata > Amphibia > Anura > Ascaphidae > Ascaphus > Ascaphus truei. The sequence continues at coordinate 210,651,687 of NC_134485.1, read as the reverse complement.
GCACGCCGTGCAACCTGAAAATTTCCTTAGAAAAAATGTCAGCCAAGGTAGCTGAATTGGGGAGACCCTTGAGGGGTATAAAGTGTGTGTGCTTAGAAAACCTGTCCACTACCACGAGGATCGTATTCATCCCCAGAGAATTTGGAAGTTCCACAATAAAGTCCATGGAAATATGCTTCCAAGGCCGTTCTGGAATAGGAAGAGGCAGGAGGAGGCCGGAAGGTTTGTGTCGGGCGGACTTGATCTGAGCACAGACTAGACAAGCTCTGGTAAAATCAAAAATGTCCTTGTTCATTTTAGGCCACCAAAAGGTCCGTTTTATAAGATCCACTGTTCTCTTGAAGCCTGGATGACTAACAGATCTAGAAGAATGCCCCCACTCTAGGATCTTGTGGCGAAATCTCCTAGGAATATGAACCTGGGCTTTATTGATCTCATCAAGGATATCAAAATTATTGGCAGAAATAATATATTTTTCAGGAAGAATCGTCTCAGAAGATTCGTTAGATCATTCCTCCGTAGAGAATTGGCGAGAAAGAGCATCGGCTTGATATTCTTGGTACCGGGAATATAAGAAAACGTGTAATTGAAACGAGAGAAAAACAGTGCCCAACGTGCTTGACGGGATCCCAGACAACGAGCCCCCTCAATATATAATACGTTTTTGTGATCGGTGAGAATGGCTACTGGCTCTTTGGTACCCTCGAGGAGATGTCTCCATTCCTGCAGAGCTAATTTGATAGCCAAAAAGTTCACGGTTCCCGACATCATAATTTCTCTCGGCCGAAAAGAATTTCCTGGAAAAGAATCCACATGGATAGAGTTTTTCTTGTGAAGAGGATCTTTGTGAGAGTAGTGCCCCAGCTCCCACATCAGAAGCGTCTACCTCCAGGGTGAAAGGTAGGGATGTATCCGGATGCCGAAGGATGGGGGTGGAGACGAAAGCTCTTTTGAGAAACTCGAAGGCTTTGATGGCTTCAGAAGTCTATGCTGTCGGATCAGCACATTTTTTGGTCAAAGCCGTAATGGGTAAAGCGATAGTGGAGAAATTACGGATGAATTTTCGATAGTAGTTAGAGAAACCAAGGAAACGCTGAACGGCTCTTAGGGAATTCGGCAATGGCCAATCCAGAACAGACTTCAATTTCTCAGGATCCATGGTGAAACCCTTATCAGAGATTATATAGCCAAGGAAGGCAGTGGAAGATTGGTGGAAGAGACATTTCTCCATCTTCGCGTAGAGGCTGTTAGCACGCAGCCGAGAGAGGACCACCCTGGTGTGACGAATGTGTTCTTCCAGGTTCTTGGAGAAAATGAGGATATCGATAAATATACGATGACGAAGATTCCCAGAATGTCCCGGAAGATATCATTCTTAAATTCTTGGAAGACGGCAGGGGCATTGCAGAGGCCGAACGGCATCACTAGGTATTCATAATGACCCGTACGCGTGTTAAATGCAGTTTTCCATTCGTCACCGTCTCGTATTCGGATGAGATTGTAGGCTCCTCTCAGGTCGAGTTTGGAAAATATAGAGGCTCCCTGAAGCCGGTCAAAGAGTTCCGAAATTAAAACATCTAAACACTTATTTGTAGACACAATTTAGTTAAATTGAGATTCATTTGTCAGGATCAATACAGCCTTAGATCCTTGTTTTAATGTTATATTTCTTTTGTTAATATATGTTTTTTATTCACAATTTGTTTTAGGGGTATAATGGTTAGAATATCATCTGTTCATTTTTGATATGTTACATATTTCAAATGCATGTCCGATATCCCTTTAACTCATTTGTTGTTTTTATGTTACCTTTCATTCCCTGCGATGCTTGGTATACACTCCCCACACTTTGGTGAGCTTGTTCAGTAATCAAATATGCAGCAATTAAGTATGCAACAGGTGGGAGTTACTGGGTGTATACAAGGCAACTATAGGCTAGAGCGCAGGGTCTGATGGGTATTTTAAGCCGGTGTTTTCTTCATTGTTCATGTTCTCTTTGACAAAGCACGGTGCTCCGTGCGAAACGCGTCAGAGTGGCTCTGTTGGCTGTCGGGTGTCAATAAAGCCTTTGCACTTGAGTGATTTGTTCCTGGTCTGATTCCTTTCTGCGTGGAAGTTGCACCGCCTCATCTCTTCGGATCTCAAGTCTCAGTTATAACAAAGCGAAGCAGAGAGTGAGAGAGAAAGAAGTCATGCACAGAAACGAACTTGTTAGAAAGGGATCGAGGATTCCAAAGGGCACAGGAGAAAGGGAGAGAGGAGGGAGCTTGACAGGGGATGGATATGAGGTTAGAGGGGTTGACATCAGAAGGAGTGGAAGTTGCATGTGTGAGACGAGGACGAGAACATGTAGAAATAAGACATGGACTAGGATTGGATGAAATATCCAAAGAAGCAAGGAGGAGAAGCATGGAAAGAAAGAGAATGTGTGACGATCATTTGTAGGGGTGTGTTTATGTGCAGGGGGTATAGCTGTGTTGTGTCAGGGGGTGCAGGTAAAACCGGAGTTCATGTGAACTGACAAGTGGCGAAGGAAGAAGAGATGGAGATATATGAATAGAGTTAGAGACATAATGACGCTGGTAGAAAGAAGTGCGTATTTTGAGAAGAAGTGAGGTCACAGTAAATATAAATAGTAGAGGCGGCATGACTGCAATAGTTTAGTGAAGAGATGTGCAGTCTGGGATAGACAATGTCCTCCTTTCCAGTGTAGTTCAAATCCAGTATTCAGGGCCAGTCGGTGTTGTCCACTTCTTGCTCTATTCCTGTAATCATCCCTGTTAAACTCCAGACTGTATGCTACTTAAGAAAGGGCTGCTTTACATGCAGGCTGCTACATACAGCAAAGGCTGCTATGTCTGTAGTTATATAGCTCTAACACATCACCTGACTTAATTAAGTTCAGCCCAGCCAGCTCAATTAGCATATGTGAGGCACATTAAAACAAATGGTATTTCTAATCACAGTCATCCTACCCAGGTGTTAGCATGGGAATTTACTAAACATTTGCACAGCAAAGGGTCACTTGGAGACAGGGTTTAAATATGTCCTACCTTAGAAGAGAAAAATTATGTCTGCTAAGGAAAGTGATGAGTCCAGTAATCCAATAATCATCCCTGTTAAACTTCAGACTGTATGCTACTTAACAAAGTGCTACTTTAAAGACGGGCTGCTTTACATGCAGGCTGCTACATACTTGCTACAGTTCTCTAACGCTTACTATTTCGCGACTTTTGTGAGTTGCCATTGTGACGTGGAGAGGAAGGGGTTAAACTGATTTGCTATGCATTACTGTGTTTGCCCTGTCCCAACCATTTTTATCCCCATCTGCAGGCCATTCCCTGCCTGCCATGTTAAAAGGAAAAGATGCATTGCTTGCCATACCCTCTAACTGACACATGATGGCAGTCTAGCAGCTGGCATTTCAATGAGAAATACTAATTCTAGAATGAAAGCACCCAGAAACCTGATTTTTGAGGGGCAAATACAGTGAACCACTACATGCACGTACGTATAATTTTTACAGTTATGACACGAACAGAACATGGTGTTTTAATAAAGTGTGTATAAACTGCAGATTGTAAATGTAAGGCAGGGGGTATTTTTTGTTAGTCCAAGCAGGAATTACTTGGACATGCAGCTTTATATGGGTGAATGAGCTGGGGGTATTTTTATGACGGAGCCTCAAAGGGGACTCGCTGATTTAGCATCTCCCTGTCTAAAAGAGTGTCAGTGATGAAAAGACCCAGAGACAAATAATGTATGCTGGCACACAAAACTGGCATACTGATGCACAACAGATGTCAGGCTAGTGACACCTGTGGGATACAGAAAGAAAGGGGGAGCACAGGTAGATGAATAGTATTGTGATGTATATAACCTCTAATGAATAGTGGTGGGGGTAATAAAAATAGAAACACACTTACACGGCCTTGTTTAAATGCGGTCACATCAAGGTTTCTTTGTAGTCTTCTTTTCTTTATTTCTGCTGTGGTGATTTTCTTTCTTCTCAAGTCGAGGTATATTCCTAGGTTCACCAACGACTTTCCATTCAGACGTCACCCTCAAGGCAAACAGATATATACAATGTTTAAGGGAGAATACAAACAATAATATTGAGTGTCAGGCTGTGATAATAAATAAAGCAGCAAATAACTGCAGTCACTCACACGGACAGGTGTGAGTGCAAACTATGGGGGAGGTATCTTTTCTTTTCCCCTCACATGGAGGGTATCACTGTTCAGTGTCTTATAAGCACATAAAGATGGTAGGCGGAGGCAGTTAGCTGCGCACCACGCAGAAATCAGACCCAGCGGCACCAAGTTATGGGTGTAGCCCAGGTATGCTAAGTGGCATGGGCGTCAACCTGACCCATGCACCCTGCCCACCGGACAGCCCTTTTGACCGATCTTATGAACTGTGGGTAAACTGGCTATTGGTGGGTTAATGGTTCCCACGAGGGGGATTGGATCCACATGTTAAAGATAGCTTTGAGCAGTCTATAACTGTGGCTCCCCACATATCCCCAGTGTGATTCCTGAATTTTGATCCATGATGTAAAGATACAAGGCTTTGTTCCAGCACAGTGGCAACTGATCCAGGAGTGAATGGGTTAATAACAATGTAACCAAGGATTTGCCCCAAACTTCGGGATTCGTTAGCCCTGGTGACTCTGGAGCGAATTCTAACGAAGTTCCACAAAATACTTTGAGGTGGCTGAGATATCAGATCAGCAACTTGTGATCTAGCCATGGGACCTTTAAACCAAGGCTGCATTTCTTGCACTTGCAAGCAAAGGACAATTTATTTCGTTCCAAGGACATTTATTTCGTTCCCTTATCCCAGTAAGTGTTGTTTTAAGTGTATTCTGCAGATGTCGTGTGTTTGTCTATTAAGGAAATAAATCACAATTTATTTTGCAACTTGTTCTGTTCAATCAAGTATCAAGAAATATAAATGTGTTGATAAAGTTGGTGTCCATCGTGAAAGCCATTTTTTATCTTGTCCCAATAAACTTTTATTGTATTGATTTGCGCTATGGAGCATGTGCTTTCCTGTTTTGTTTTATACATCTATATATACCTGATGTCCCAATGCATCAAAGACACACACATGTGGTCTCTACACAGACCAGGGAGAGAGAGAGAGAGAGAGAGAGAGAGAGACAAACACTTCTCTTTCCTGCATTTTTGGGCAGATAAAGATATAGAAGAGACCAACTTTCCTAATTTAGGAGATTTCAATGTAGCCTGTTTAGTTCAGTATGCAAGAGATTGGTTATTCAATATCTTAATCTATTCAAATAACAGTCTTGAATCTGCCTTGCTGTACCCTATTTCTTTGGCTTACTGCATTCATCTCTAGCATCCTTACCTGAGAATATGAAAAACAATATCTTATTTTAAGACTCTCTCATGGTTTGTCAGATGCTTAGGAGAAGATTAAAAGTAAGTCCTAACCACGTGTCATGCTTACCTATCAGAGGAAATCCAGAGTTCCCTGCTGCAGATATGCATGACGTATATAAAATATGGGAGAAATCTGGTTTGGTCTCTATGTACAATTTCATTGACCAACTCACCCAGTGTATCCCTACTTTTGAGGTTATTAAAGAAATCGTCTCTATTGAACAAAAAAAATTATGTTCTTGTAATGGAGGCATTACAATATATTCTTAATGTTCTATCTTTAACTCCTAACCCTTTTCAAGAACCCAATTTAGACACTATTTGAAGGCGCTCGGTGAAGAAAGGATTCTCCACTGCCTTAGTAACAGGTATATTTAAAGGGGACAGAGAAAAAGATATCTGAAAGGTTTTGTTAAACAGGTGGAGTAGGTATTTTCCAGACACTACCGATTGTGAGGGCAAGTTTAAAAGTTATAGTAATGTACTCTTTCAATGGATTTAAAGGAACTGCATTTCAAGTTTCTTCATAGGGCTTTCATCCCCACAATGGTTTATCGGAAGTTCCATCTAAACTCCAATGGCAGTTATCCAAAAAGCAAACAGCTGAAGGCAGATTTTATTCACATGGCATTGAAGGAAAACAAAACATTTCAGGGGAAAGGTTATGGGATACATTAACACAGGGGTGCGCAAACTTTTGTTGCTGCGCCCCCCTGCCTGCTCTCTACACATGCTCGCGCCCCCCCCCCCCCCCCTTACCTTAGGGTGGCATCAAATGACAAAAAAATGCAGAAAATTAGTGCATGTTGAGGATAAAGTATGAGTATTAAACTAAAGTACTGTATGTACAAAACATGTAAGAACAGGATCCTCCGATATATTGGGTCATTGTATAAGATATAACAAAGGAAAATATTTCTACTATGATATAATGTGCCATGGTGCTTGTATGATAAACTGCAAATTGTTACCATGCTCGTGTGTATTGCAATTTTCTTTGGATACACTAAATAAAGAAATGTACAAAAAAAAACATATCTATAGTCCAGGACTGAGCTGCCTGCGAGCTGGGGCTACCTGCGAGCTGGGCTGCCTGAAAGCTGGGGCTGCCTGAGAGCTGGGGCTGCCTGAGAGCTGGGGCTGCCTGAAAGCTGGGGCTGCCTGAGAGCTGGGGCTGCCTGAGAGCTGGGGCTGCCTGAGAGCTGGGGCTGCCTGAGAGCTGGGGCTGCCTGAGAGCTGGGGCTGCCTGAGAGCTGGGGCTGCCTGAGAGCTGGGGCTGCCTGAGAGCAGGGGCTGCCTGAGAGCTGGGGCTGCCTGAGAGCTGGGGCTGCCTGAGAGCTGGGGCTGCCTGAGAGCTGGGGCTGCCTGAGAGCTGGGCTTGTGATTAGAAAACTTTGTAATGCATCTTTGACAAACACAGCTCTTCCTGATTGTATACACAACTGCTGAGTTGACAAAACCTAGCAATATCCTGCCAAGGCTGTGCCTAATGCCTCAGGCGCATGTGTATTTATTTTTGGACTGTTTTGCTGTTTATGTCTGATGAAAAAATCCATTTCCTTTCTGTTGTCATGGACCGTGTTTGTTTTTTGGGCTCAATAAAAAACAAACTTTCTGTTCACCTGAACTTCTGCATCCCGCCTCAGATTCACCCCCACAACAAAATTTAAAAAAAAAACTCTGACAATTTTCCTGTAAATTACCCTTGAAGAGTTATACATCAATAAAGAACAGGATCAGGTCGTTTGTAGGACTTGGAGAGTGACAGGTTATAAAAAAAAACTTTCCCCAAAAATGTCAGGATTCAAATTAAATTATTATTTTATTTTTAAATTCAACAATGTTCCTGGAATGTAATTGTGAACATCTTTCCATCAATATATAAAGTGACTGTGTAGCAAATAGGGAGACAGAGAGCAGAGAGCATGATGGACGAACGGAAGCTCATTCAGTGGTAATGCTGTGTGTCTGTGTGTGAATTGCACGTTATTATGGTTTCTTTATTACGCTGCGTGCTTTGGGCTATGAATATCAATTCTGTCTTGTGACCCACTAGAGAGAGATGTTCTTGCAATATCTCATTAGCACTGTACAAGTCAACATAAAAAAAGTCATCATTATCTGCTGTCGGCGGCAGTGTCCAGAGTAATTGATGTCATGCCTATGGGTACGATTGTTTGCTAGTTGTGAGCAGCGTAAATGGAATCTTCACATTCATTTGTACTAAATATCACATTAAACGAAATTTTGTTTTATTTATTTGTTCAAGCATTTTTAAGTTTTTAAGTTTTTCTTATTTTTTTTTGTTTTTTACGTAGAACGGGTACCTGCCATGTTGCCCTTTTACAAGCTGCAAACCCAGGTCTAAATTCATGTCTCTATAGAGTCCAAACATAGATGTCTTTATCAATCTGGTTCCTAATGACCTCAAACAACTTCCAAATAAAGAATAACTTGGTTAACCTAACTAGAGAAGAACACAAGGCCTTCACAGATCTGTGACAAGATAAAACCATTGTGATCAAACCCTCAGACAAAAGGGGGGAATATTGTCGTTATGAATAGTGACGACTATGTCAAGGAAAAGAAAAGGCTACTTGCTGATAAAAACTGTTATGAAATTCTCGATAGAGATCCCACAATAGATTATACCAAAGAACTCCTTCAAATTCTAACAGAAGGAGACATGAATAAGGTCATCACTAAGCAAGAAAAAGAATTTGTTGTTGAAAACCCCAAAAATGACTACATTTTAAAGCCTTCCTAAGGTGCATAAGAAGTAGTCCCCACCACTGGGCCGCCCCATAGTCTCGGGGATGGTCAACCTGACGGAGCAAGTAAGCACCTATTTCGATCAAATATTAAGGCCATTCGTGACAGTTCATCCATCTTATCTCAAAGACAGTAAGATATCTTATGAAAACAAGGAGGCGGTGACGATTGAGACAGACACCATTCTGGTATCTCTAGATATTGAGGGTTTTTATTCCAGCATTATCCATGAGGTGGGCATAAAGACAACACAGTATTTCCTGGATACTAGAGGTGACTGCTATCAGACACACAATGAGGTTGTCATCAAACTTCTTAGATTTGTGTTAACTATAAATTACTTTTTTTTTGATAGAAAGTTATACCACCAGACCTAGGGTACAGCAATGGGGACTACTTCTGCCCTATCATATATCAACTTGTACCTGGGCTGGTGGGAGGCTCAAACTGTCTTCTCTGAAGAACTTGAGAGGTTTACTAGTCATGTTGATATATGGGTGAGATACATCGATAATGTGTTCTTACTGTGGAAGGAAAACCTTACATTGCTCCAACAATTTGTTAATGCATTGAATAATAACAATATTAAACTCACTTTTGAGCACAAACACATGAGATTAACTTCCTAGATCTTAAAATACAAAGAGGAAGTGATAATGAATTAATAACCACAACCTACAGAAAAGACACAGCTACAAATAGCCTCTTACATGCTACAAGCCATCACCCACCAACTCTTATCCGAGGGATACCAGTGGGCCAGTTCTTGAGGATATGCAGGAACTGTTCCACAGATGATGCCTTTGAATTTTAGGCAAACCTCATGAAAAAGAGATTCTTAGAGAGGGGGTATAGCAACAGGATAGTTAGATGAGCCTACAAGAGGGCCAAACATACCCCAAGGCACCATCTACAACAAAATAAGGTATTAGATACACAAAGAATATCATCAGGTGTGTAGGCACTTACAAGCAACAGTGGAATGAGATATCAAACATCTTCAGGAGGCATTGGCACATCTTGATGGCAAACACCGATCTTAAATAGGTTCTGAATCCATACATTTCACTTACAAGTAGAATACCACTGAAACTCAAAGATATATTAGTCCATAGCCATTACGAACACCCAATAAGACCAACCTGGCTTCCTGCCAAACCTCAAGGTTCTTATAAGTGTTCCCAGTGTAAGGCTTGCGAATATATGAAGGTCACAAAAACCTTCAAAAATTGGAATGATTCCAAGACTCTTGATATTCGCAAATGTATTAACTGTCAAACACCTGGCGTTATTTACCAGATTGAATGTGTGTGCCACAAAAAATACATAGGGAAAACTAAACACCAATTACGAAGACGAGTCCTGGAGCATCTAGGTTCTATAAGAAATAAACAGGATACACCGGTAGCAAGACATGTACTGAATTTAAATGAGGGCAGCCCCTCTGTCTTGCACTTTATCGGCATAGACCAGATTTCTCCAGGGATCAGAGGGGGAGACTAGAACCAGGCTTTATTCAGAAAAGAAACCAGGTGGATTTAAAACCTAGAGACCCTATCACCGAAGGGGCTTAATGAAGGTTTTATGTTTTCATCTTTCATATAAATATGTTAGTATCGTTTATGTCACATACGACACCCTGCTAGCATGCAACCTGCATACGGGACAAGGTTAATACTGACGCTCGCAAGCGCTCTCACTTCTCACCTCCGCAAAGGTCCGTCAAATGGACAATATCTACTCCACAGGATCCAGGATCGGTGACAGAGTTACAATCACACCCAAGGGTATAAATACTGGCACTTTCTTAAAAGTAGTTGTGTCTCTTTCCTCCACCTATGAAGTGAGTTCCAGCTACCCTGGGTCTCACTTGGAGGCCTCAGGAGGAGCACCAAGGAGAGGGAAAGCTATGCAATGCTGCAAGATCAGAACCTACAATAAACACCATTGTACCATCATCAGTGTGATTCACTATCTAAGAACCAAGAAAGGTGTCAGTATGGACTCTCCTTCCATCCAAAGGACCCATGGTGACTGGAGGCGCTGCAACCACGAATAAGGTACCCTGTACACCCTGTCCTGTTCTCCCCACAACACATTGGAGCACTCAGCTCTTGTACGCACCACCGCATAATATGGAGTAGCAGACCCAATCTCACTTAAGGGGGGGGTGCAAGGGCTACAGTAGTATAGAACATTTATATCATCAAATAGAATATAAAAGGCACATAATGAGCCACACACAGTGTACAGTAACACTAAAGCAAGATTATACAAAAACATAAAATTGATATAAGTTACCAGTTTTCCCTCCAGAGTGGAAATACTAGAAATACTAGCCAGCAAGAGAGGCAACTTAGTAACAGCCCATACTTTGAAGATTATGGCATCACCGATAAGGAATGCACCCACTCTCGGCTCAATGGTGAAGAGCAGCTCACGTCCCCAGAGTACGGTAAGATCAACACCCGGTGTCACTCCACCTCTGTCTCGTCACTGCTGGTAGGTATCCGCTCTCCATCCTGCTCGAGTCAACGGCGGTAAGGGAATGCACCCACTCCCGGTCTGCGGCCTCAGCGATCACGTGACACCATCAAATAAAATGACGGATGGTATATGCACCTGATTTGGGGCTGCTGCAGATGATTGAACACCGCCTAGCCTCGCCTTCTAAGTGTTTTAGTCTGTAAATATCATAAAGCCAAAGGCACTAATGCGTTAAGTATAGAAAATAGACAAATATAGAAAAAAAAGCACACTATCAGTTCCTACGCATTTTGTATCACAAGATACTTCATCAGGGATGATGTTACTTGGGATAAGTATGCTATTTAAACCCCATGAGGTTAGGAACTGGGCAGATAGTATAGAATGAATTAGTACAAGCTACATCTTATTGGTAGGTAAATGATGAAATTAAGACATCAGCTGCAGTTAACACAGAGTGGGTCAAACATGATCCGGCCTCTTCAAAAAACAAAAAAGATCTAAATACATAATTATACAAATTCTTAAAATCCTAACCACACATCACTGAACTAACCACATATGATTTTATTAGCCATTTTGTGTCCTTAAGAACCTGAAATTACAAAAACAATTTAGAGACCACAAAATAAACAATATTATTTCATATTGGGTAAATCACACATCTTTGAGATAAATCTATCCTGATTAACCGTTTAGCTCCCCATAGTAAGGGAAACGTTCAGTATAGAGAAATCCACAGCTGCAAAATAGAGGGTAATAGAACACACCACCATCAGACAGGGGGTCACATAAGTGAAATAATATCGAGGCCTTCATTTAACCCCTTCGGGATCATAGTGTCCTTGTGACAGGGTGAATGAACGTCACCAGCCATATACCTGGCAAACCTATGTTTAGGCTTGCAGTGTAGCAGTGACGAGGTTAAGTTTCAGTTGAGAAGGGCTGCTTAATTAGTCTGACCCCAGCTGCATAATCAAGGTGTTTTAAAACCCCTGGGCTGTACACACATGCAAGCTAGCTGGTCAGGAGACAGGACTGAAATACTGAAGAGATTACTGCTATAAGGTCTGTTTATCAAAGTACATGTATGATGAACTGTCTGTGTCCTGCATGCTGAAGAGAAGCTGCTTTGTTTTCTATGCTGAAGAGAAGCTATTTTGTTTTTGTCTGCTGAAGAGAAGCTATTTTGTTTTTGTATGCTAAAGAGAAGCTATTATGTTTTGTGTGCTGTATGTTTTTAAGGCTCAATAAAGAAGCCTTATCAAGAGAACCCGCATGTGTGGTTGCATGTACCCTGCCACACATGGTGTCAGAAGTGCCGGGATTTCGAGAGCCCCCTGCAGTTGAAGGGCCACACACACACACAAAAATGAGAAAAATGGAAGAATTTTTTTTTTTAACCAATCTTTTTTCTTTATTGGAAGCTTGCAGTAAAAATACAGACAGAAACAACAGTAGATGCTTGACAATGGAGTCATAGGCACATGACTGTATTAAGTATGAGACAACCCAATAAACCTTTTCCTGTTTTCCAAGTAAAAGGAGGGGGGAAATGGAAGAATTTTTAAAAGAGTTTCTGTGCGAGTAGACCAGACAGCAGGGACTGTTAATGCAGGAGCAGGCCCAACTACAATTGCAGCAGCAAACCCAGCTCCTAACCCAGCAGCACAGGATGAGCGGATGGCCAGGTTGCTGACCTAATTCCAGGGGTCTGCCAGTCAAGAACTTGCGAACAAACCCCCGATCCTCCTGAGGAAAATGGCTCTGAACGAGGATCCAGAGGCTTTTCTACTGACATTTGAAAGGTTTGCGGAGCTCAGGGCTGGGCTGCATATCGCTGGACAACTGCTTTGGCCCCGCTCCTCATAGGAGAAGCCCAGGCCTCATATCAGGGCCTCCCAGCAGATCAGGCAATGAACAACCAACAAGTAAAAGCCGCCATACTGGATCGCTTAGGTCTGACCCCAGAGACCTACCGGCAGCAGTTCCGGAACCTGAAGTACACCGCTAAGATGAGACACCGGGTCCTCGCTCAGCGGTTATTGGACTTGTGTACACGCTGGATACAACCTGAGCAGTGCACTAAGGAGGCAATTCTTGAGCAAGTGCTTTTGGAACAATTCCAACAGATAATACCCCCTTCCGCACGCTCATGGGTAAAACGCCATGCTGCTGAAACCCTAGCTTTGGCGGTCTGACTCGTTGAGAACTTCCTTGGGGCAGAGGATCAGGCGAGTGCCCTGGATCTGACGGATCCAACTTCACCAGCACTTGCAGAGACCCAAAGAGGGAGATTGGAACAACGGGGAAACTACGGCCCCTCCATGCACAACCGCCAAGTGCCACGAAAGAAGCAGTCCTTCCAACAAGGAAGAAGTCAAAACGCCGGGCACCGCCGAGACCCTCATCCCCTTCCTGATGTCGGCTTGTCGCCAAATGAGAGGAACTTCCGAGGACGTCACCCACAGGACCCACCAGATGCCTGGTCTCCAGTATCCGGTCCAGAGGAGCGTTATCCACGGCCCCCTCCTGCGAGGGAACCCTCTCCATGTTCCGCCTGCGGAGAACAAGGCCATCGGCATGTGGACTGTCCACAGATGGATTGTTCCTTCAGCAGGACCGTCGCTTCGGCCTTCACTGGAGAAAATTACAAGCCCTGGCTACTTCCAGCCCAGGTTGGGGGAAAAACCGTCCAGGCCCTTGTAGATTCGGGCTCTGGGAAAACTCGGGTCTTCCAGGAACTGTTACCGCCTAACGTGTGTTCTTTTGACTCTCCATGGAGTATAGAATGTATACACAGCGATGTAAAACAGTATCCGATGGCCAAAATCCGGCTACAGGTAAAAGGTCAGGAGGCCTACCTCGAAGTAGGAGTCACCCCTTGGCTCCCTGCCCCCGTTGTGCTCGGCCGGGACTGGCCTTTCTTTTCGGACCTAATGGCTCCAGTCTCTCACGAGGAGCCTTATTCTATGGCTCAGGAGAACCCTGGCAAACCATTCCCCTTCTCGGCAGACCTTTTTCCCAGTAGACACCGGGTTCCAAAGACTCGGAAGCAAAGACACTCTGACAAACAGGACTGGTTGCAGAAATCTGGGTCTCAAGGTGACCATTCTAGTAGCCAGAAGTCACAAGTGATGGCTGGGGATGGCCAGAGGGAGGGGGATATTGGCCCTGGAGATTTACCAGACCTATACCTCCCTGACTTTCGCCAGAGGCAAAGGGAAGACCCAGTCCTTGCTAGACAGTATGATAAGGTGGTAAAAATTGATGAGCAGTGTGACAGGTTGAATGAACGTCACCAGCCATATGCCTGGAAAACCTATGTTTAGGCTTGCAGTGCAGCAGTGACGAGGTTAAGTTGAGAAGGGCTGCTTAATTAGTCTGACCCCAGCTGCATAATCAAGGTGTTAAAACCCCCAGGCTGTACACACATGTAGGAGAGCTGGTGAGGGGACAGGACTGAAAATGCTGAAGAGATTACTGCTGTAAGGTCTGTGTTGCAAAGAACATGTGTGATGAACTGTCTGTCTCCTGCATACTAAAGAGAAGCTATTTTGTTCTGTCTGCTAAAAAGAAGCTATTTTGTTTTGTCTGCTGAAGAAGAAGCTATTTTCTTTTGTTTGCTGATGAGAAGCTATTTGTTTTTGGTGTGCTGTATGTTTTAAGGCTCAAATAAATAAGCCTTATCCAAAGAACCCGCGTGTGTGGTTGCATGTACCCTGCAACATATGGTGTCAGAAGTGGGATTTTGAAAGGCCCGTGCAGTTAAAGGGCCACACACACATACAAGAATGAGAAAAATGGAAGAATTTTTTAAAGAGTTTCTGTGCGAGCAGACCAGACAGCAGGGACAGTTAATGCAGGAGCAGGCCTGGCTACAAGCAGAGAGAGATGAAAGACTATTGCAGCAGAAAACCCAGCTCCTAACCCAGCAACAGGCAGCACAGGAGGAGCGGATGGCCAAGCTGCTGACCCAATTCCAGGGGTCTGCCAGTCCAAAACTTGCAAACAAACCCCCGGTACTCCTGAGGAAAATGGCCCCGAACGAGGATCCTGAGGCTTTTTTACTGACATTTGAAAGGGTTGCCGAAGCTCAGGGCTGAGCTGCAGATCACTGGGCAACTGCTTTGGCCCCGCTCCTCATAGGAGAAGCCCAGGCCTCATATCAGGGCCTCCCAGCAGATCAGGCAATGGACTACCGACAAGTAAAAGCCGCCATACTGGATCGCTTAGGTCTGACCCCAGAGACCTACCGACAGCAGTTCCGGAACATGAAGTACACCGCTAAGAAGAGACCCCGGGTCCTCGCTCAGCGGTTATTGGACTTGTGTACGCGCTGGATACAACCCGAGGAGTGCACTAAGGAGGCAATTCTTGAGCAAGTGGTTTTGGAAAGATTCCTACAAATAATACCCCCTTCCGCACGCTCGTGGGTAAAACGCCACGCTACTGAAACCCTAGCTTTGGCGGTCCGACTCGTGGAGAACTTCCTTGGGGCTGAGGAGCAGGCGAGTGTCCTGGACCCGACGGATCCGACTCCACCGGCACCTGGGGACGCCCAAAGAGGGAGGTCGGATCAATGGGCCAAGTCCAATGGAAGGAGCAGTCGTTCCATCAAGGGCGGAGTCCAAATGCTGGTCCCCGCTGAGACCCTCATCTAGTTCCTGATGTCGGCTCGTCGCAAAATGAGAGGAGCTTCCGAGGACGTCGCTCACAGGACCCACCAGATGCCTGGTCTCCAGTGTCCGGTCCAGCAGAGGGCTATCCACAGCCCCCTCCTACGAGGGAACCCTCTCCATGTTCCGAGAACAAGGCCACTGGCATGTGGACTGTCCACGGATGGATTGTTCATTCGGCAGGACAGTCGCCTTGGCCTCCACTGGAGAAAACTACAAGCCCTGGCTACTTCCAGCCCAGGTTGGGGGAAAAACCGTCCAGCCTTTGTAGATTCGTGCTCTGGGAAAACTCTGGTCTTCCAGGGACTGTTACCGCCTAACGTGTGTTCTTTTGACTCTCCATGGAGCATAGAATGTATACACGGCGATGTACGACGGTATCCGACGGCCAAAATCCGGCTACAGGTAAAGGGTCAGGAGGCCTACCTCGAAGTAGGAGTCGCTTCTTGGCTCCCTGCCCCCGTTGTGCTCGGCCGGGACTGGCCTATCTTTTCGAACCTAATGGCCCCAGTCCCTCACGAGGAGCCTTATTCTGTGGCTCAGGAGAACCCTGGCAAACTGTTCCCCTTCTCGGCAGACCTTTTCCCCAGCCGATACCGGGTTCCAAAGACTCGGAAGCAAAGACGCTCTGACAAACAGGACTGGTTGCAGAAATCTGGGTCTCAAGGTGACCATTCTCGTAGCCAGAGGTCACAAGTGATGGCTGGGGATGGCCAGAGGGAGGGGGATATGGGCCCTGGAGATTTACCAGACCTATACCTCCCTGACTTTCACCAGAGGCAAAGGGAAGACCCAGTCCTTGCTAGACAGTATGACAAGGTGGTAAAAATTGATGAGCAGAT
Organism: Ascaphus truei; assembly: GCF_040206685.1. Classification (NCBI taxonomy): domain Eukaryota; kingdom Metazoa; phylum Chordata; class Amphibia; order Anura; family Ascaphidae; genus Ascaphus; species Ascaphus truei. The sequence goes on along the minus strand of NC_134485.1, from coordinate 210,635,499 downwards.
TTTAAATGCACAGGGGGTGATAGTATTCCCCCATTTTGAATTATCAAATGATATCCTGTATATGGTGAATAGGCAGACACAAACAGGGGAGGTCACCAGAAAGATATTGGTTCCCAAGGCATTTGTTAAATCTGTGTTCACTCTAGCCCATACTGTCCCTTGGGGTGGTCACCTGGGCAGGGATAAAACATTGGACCGTATTTCGTCCCGATTCTATTGGTCAGGGATGCATAGTGATATTGCTAAGTTATGTGCAGCATGTCCGGAGTGCCAGCTAACTAGTCCGAAGGGACAAAAACCAGCCCCTTTGGTTCCTCTACCCTTGGTGTCAGTTCCCTTTGAAAGGATTGGGGTAGACTTGGTAGGACCTCTAGAACCTTCTGCGAAAGGACACAGGTTTATTCTTGTAATAGTTGACTATGCAACAAGGTATCCTGAGGCATTCCCCCTAAGAAAAGCAACGGCGAAGCAAGTAGCCAACAAGTTGTTGGAGCTGTTCTCACGGTTTGGACTTCCCCAAGTTATGTTGACAGACCAAGGTACAAATTTTATGGCAAAACTGATGCAGGACGTCTTAAAATTACTAGAGGTCAAGTCGGTTGGGACATCGGTCTACCATCCACAGACTGACGGATTGGTGGAAAGATTTAACCGAACTCTAAAAGGGATGCTGAGGAAATTTGTAGATTCGGAGAAGAGAGCCTGGGATGAACTTCTCCCTTTTATGCTGTTTGCAGTGCGGGAAGTTCCCCAGTCCTCCACGGGATTCTCTCCATTTGAACTGCTGTATGGCCGACAACCCCGGGGTATCCTAGACCTCCTAAAGGAGTGCTGGGAGGAACAGCGGTCCCCTTCTAAGAATACCCTGCAATATGTACTAGACCTTAGGAAGCGCCTAGATGTGGTCGGCCATTTTGCTAGGGAGAATCTTAGATCAGCCCAGGACAGCCAGGAGAGACATTATAATCAGAATGCTCACATGAGAGTGTTTCACCCGGGAGACCAGGTAATGATGTTGTTACCCAGTTGTGAGAGCAAACTCCTAGTCAAATGGCAGGGCCCACTCGAAGTATTCCGCCGCACGGGTGATGTGGATTACGAGATCGCTCAACCAGGGTCCAGGAAGGGTAAACAAATTTACCATGTGAACTTGCTGAAACCCTGGAAGATGCAGCAGTCTCTATTCATCCACCCGGTGGAGGAGGAAACGGACTTGGGTCCTCAGCCCCCATGGGAGAACATCGTGGGTGACGATAAAATCCCAATGAGTAGACAGTTGTCCTCTGAACAAAAAGGGGACTTGTTAGAAATAATTACACAATTCCATGATGTTTTTTCTGATTGCCAGGGCAAACTAATTTAATGTCACATGTGATCGAGACAGCACCTGGGGTAAAAGTACGTTCCCGTCCTTATAGGTTGCCTGAAAGTCGTAGAGCCCTGGTAGAGAAGGAGGTACAAGAAATGTTACACTGAGGAGTGATTGAGGAATCATGCAGTGAGTGGTGTAGTCCACTAGTTATGGTCCCTAAACCCGATGGGAAGGTAAGATTTTGTGTGTATCCAAGTTTGACGCATATCCGATTCCAAGGATGGACGAGTTAATTGATGCCCTTGGTAACGCGGAATATATATCCACGCTGGACTTAACAAAAGTATACTGGCAAATACCTTTAGAGGAAAAGTCCAAGTGCAAAACAGCTTTTGCAACTCCCATGGGTTTATACCAGTTTGTGACAATGCCATTTGGACTGCATGGAGCCCCAGCTACATTTCAGAGACTCATGGATAAAGTGCTGAGACCCCATAGGGCTTATGCCGCAGCCTACCTAGATGACATTGTCATTTATAGTAAACACTGGCGGGCCCATCTAAATAGGCTGAAAGCGGTCCTCAAATCTCTAAGAGAGGCAGGGCTCACAGCAAACCCTAAGAAATGTGCCTTAGGTAAGGCAGAAACCAAATACTTAGGGTATGCAGTGGGAGGTGGAAAAGTAAGGCCACTAGCCGACAAGGTAGTTGCCCTGAAAGAAGTTCCGACCCCCCAAATAAAAACGCAGGTACGCTCTCTGCTGGGTTTAGCAGGGTACTATCGGCGGTTCATCCCTAACTACTCGGAAGTTGCAGCCCCATTAACAGACCTCACAAAAATGTGTGCCCCTACACAAGTGGTATGGTCAAGGGAGTGTCAGAGAGCCTTTGAGGACATAAAAAGGTGTCTATCAGGGGGGGCGTGCCGATGACGTCAACCGGAGCAGTCGGGTGAAGGGAGAGCTCCGGAGACCCGCTCGTATAAACGACACTACAAAACACTTTTCGTCTGGTGAAAATTTCCCCAAAGTGCCCCACGTAACCCCCAAACAATCAGGCATGTCGCACAAGGCAAGAAACCAACCAGCCCAGGGGGTATCTAAGTATTTCACTCCCGCAAAGCAGAGCGCTGAAGCGGGAGGAAAAAAACAAGATAGCGGATCCCTGCCCGGAGCACGAGGCCACAAGCAGGGGCCGCCTGACCCTGAAAGTCCCGGCGAAAGCTCCCCCCCGGACGGGGGAATTACAAAAGCCTTTTTGGAGGAGCTCCATGCTACACTACATAGATCCCTCCAAGCTGATCTTAAAGACGCGGTGTCTGAGATTAAGCAAGATATACAAGGCCTGCAAGAGCGAACTACAACGCTGGAGAACAGGCTGGAAGAGGCCCTGAAACACCAATTGGACGCAGACGAGGAAATAATCCGTCTGGGTCACGAAATCCATTCGCTACGGGACGGGCTAGAGGACCAAGAAAACTGGGATCGCCGCCAGAATTGAAGGATCCGCGGCATCCCGGAAGCGGTCCTGCCTGGTCAACTGAAAGAATACCTAACAGACTTGTTCACCTCCATCTGTGGAGATTTGGATCAGCGAGATCTAGAAATCGACAGAGCGCACAGAGCGCTGGGGCCGCGGTCCGATGACACGAACCGCCGACGCGACGTGATAACCCGGCTCCACAGCTATTCAACATAAGACAAGCTCACCGGAGCCTGCAGAGAGTGGGACACAGCTCTGTTCCGTGGTGAGCCACTACAGATCTATAACGATCTGTCAAAATTGACTGTCAACCGCCGGAAAGAAATGCGCCCCCTCACTCTGCTCTTGAGGGCATTAAATACAAGTGGGGATTTCCTATTAAGCTTGTTATAAATAACAAAGGGAAATTCCTCACGATCTGCTACCCTGAGGACATGGAACAGCTGGCGAAGGCCCTGGGCCTCACCCTACACCTACCCCGAGCCTCTGAACCAACCCGGAACCGGCCCAGTGACACAGAAGACCCGCCAGTAAGAGCCTCAGAGAGAATAGCGGAGCAAAGGCAAGTACGGGACAAATGAAAACAAATCCCACGCTACTTACCTGACCTGATTTGATGATCCCCTGAAGACGAGGACATTCCCTTGTGCTGGAGCAGCGGAGACTCGGAGTGCCTCACTTTGCCAAGAGGCGCCCGACTGCTGCCCGCAGAGGCTGGCGCTGATATTGCCCTCTAACGCGACCCATCCACATCGAAAGGCACCGCACCATCCAACAAGGGACTAACCGCAACGATCGACCAGACATGGAGAGGCCATGCCACGTGGAGGACCGCAGCAGCTGACATGATGCAGACAACATCTTGCTCCTCCCTCTCCCCCTCGGCTGAGGGGAAACTGGTGATTCTCCCGTCAAGATGCTGAGAGACAACTACCGTGTCTCCCGAGACCCGTTGCGGAGAAAGACAGACTTCCAGAACTGTCGAGACCCTGACTATTGCACCCCACGAACGCCAGCAGGTGACGTCGCGGCGACTGGGTCTGTAGCGGGGAGCAATGCATAAGTTTAGTTAGCTAGAGTTAGCTCAGTTATTTTAGGTTATTAAAATCTACCTGGTTATGTAGAATTCAGTTTGCTGCCCTAGAGAGGCAGAGTTAAGTTGAGAATACCCTCTCCCCCCACCGCCCCACCCACCCCCTCCCCCCCCTCCCCCCCTTCCCCCCACTCCTCCCCGCACGCCTCCCCCTCCCCACACACCCCCTCCCCACGCCTCCCCCTTCCATCCCCCCCCGCACCTTTACCCCTCACCCCCTCCCTTTAACCTCCACCCCCCTAGAACACCCAGTGCAATGAATGGATAGGCAACATGCTATGTATGAGAGATTAGTGAATCCGGGGATGTGGTGGTTATATAAGAACGATCTAAAAGTGAACTGAGAACCTCCTAATTGTAAGGTTCCTCACAATGCATGTAATGAAAGAAGTAACTGTACAGGAGAACAATGTTGTAGGTCTCCCCCCACCCCCCCCCCCAATCCCTCCCCTCCCTACCCTGCTACCTACCCCCCCCTTCCCCCTCATCCCCCCCAGGTCCCCACTCTTCTCGCTTCCCCCCTGTGTACCCCTCCCCCCCCAACCCCTTAGGTCTATGTCCAAATACAAAGTCAAGACACTGAAAAGCGATCCAGCATGTTTAGGGCAGAAGACCAAGATGCCCTCCAATTAAAAAATGTGAGATATGTGCAAACAACCCTGGGCAATGTATATAATGCTTGAAATGTATTTCTACAAACAAAAAATGTGTCTATCAGAGGGTCCCGTCCTTAGAAGCCCAGACTTCAACAGGTCTTTTGTAGTGCAAACCGATGCATCAGAGATAGGGCTAGGGGCAGTATTGTCACAACAGTTTGAGAGAGTGGAACATCCGATCCTTTTTCTGAGTAGGAAATTGTTCCCGAGGGAAAAAAACTACTCAGTGATTGAGAAGGAGTGCCTCGCAGTAAAGTGGTCAATCGAGGTTTTGAGGCATTACCTGGCAGGAGTCCATTTTACTCTGGTGACGGACCAAGCTCCATTGAAGTGGTTAAATAGTATGAAGGACTCCAATGCTAGATTGACCAGGTGGTATATAGCCCTCCAACCCTTCTCATTTGAGATTCAGCACAGGCCTGGAAAAGAAAATGCAAATGCTGACTTATTTTCTAGAGAAGGGGTGGATGGTCGGGCTTCAGCCGTGCGTGGCCCCAGCCACACACTAACAGGGGAGGAATGTGACAGGGTGAATAAACGTCACCAGCCATATACCTGGCAAACCTATGTTTAGGCTTGCAGTGCAGCAGTGACGAGGTTAAGTTTCAGTTGAGAAGGGCTGCTTAATTAGTCTGACCCCAGCTGCATAATCAAGGTGTTGTAAAACCCCCAGGCTGTACAGACATGCAGTTTGTTTGTGAATGGTGCTCTAAAAGTGCTAAGACTGTGTATAATGGAAGGGAGCATAAACTGGGTATAATAATATAAACAGTACTAAACCTTAGGTGGGCATAGGATACCCTGAAGGTTGGGGTTGGTTGTCCAAAGACACCCCCCCTTCCTCATTGGGTTAGCCCCAGGTAATGTACTCACGTATTGTCCTTCCCAGGGTCTCCCTTCCAAAGCGTGCAGCTGTATGGTAAAACGTTCCAAAGGCCAGGGTGTGCAGCGCACAGCAAAGATGAAAGAGCAGGTCTTGCAATAAAAATCCTTTATTATTCAAACATCTGGTTGTGGGACAGCAGCAAACTTCAACGCGTTTCGTTCAAAGAACTTTTTCAAGAAGTGCTGTATACAGTAAAATAGTCAGTTTAAATGCAGCTGTTCGCCCCGTTTTCGCGCCAAAAATGACGCATTGGGGACTTTACTACAACAATCAGTTTATTTATACCCTTATCCAGTCCTGTTTTTCTGTTTACATACTGAAGGGATTCAGTGCTGAAGCGCCTTTGTCACTGGAAGTTAGATCTGCAACCCTGCCTTTCACCATTATCACCCAGCACACAGCACTTCCACTGCAGCAAGGGATTCTGGGAAATGACATGCAAATGAGCACACAGTGCCATACATATAGCAGGGCTCAAAAAGAAAAGAGAAAACACACTATTAGTATAAATTTAAAAGTAATTAGTATTTATAATATGAATGAAATAACACTTACATAAAAACGGATCACAATAGATCCAAACAGCACTCCAGCTCCCCCAATTAATAATAATAATTACTTTAAAATTTATACTAATAGTGTGTTTTCTCTTCTCTTTTTGCGCCCTGCTAAATGTATGGTTGTATTCGGTTGTTTGCCCCGCTGATCACGGGAGAGTGAGGAGCTGCAGAGAGACCTTTTATCACACTGTTTAGGATAAAATGGTGAAAGGCTAGGGTGACCAGATTTTCAAAATGAAAAACCGGGACACATTAAAAAATTATTTATAAAACAAATTACATCACATGATGCACCCCGTTGCCATGACAACGAGACACTGATGTCATCAGATGGTGACATGTTGCCATGACACTGTGGCATCACGTGATGCCTCGGCGCCATAATGCGTCCCGTTGTCATGTCAACTTGATGCCGCGTGACGTCACAGAGCGGCTCGTTGTTATAGCAATGTGTATTACGTGACGTCGCGCAGCCATGTTAACGGAATTTGGAGGGGAGGATACAGCCAAAGGCAAGATAAATATATATATATATAATAAATAGATCTAAAAAAATGTTATCTCCACACAGAGCCACTGACCCACAGAGTCACTGACCTACACACCCACTGACCACAGAGTAACTGACCTACACAGAGCCACTGACCCACAGAGTCACTGACCCACACACCCACACACACGGAGCCACTGACCCACACACACGGAGCCACTGACCCACACACACGGAGCCACTGACCCACACACACAGAGCCACTGACCCACACACAGAGCCACTGACCCACACACACAGAGCCACTGACCCATAACACCCACACACACGGAGCCACTGACCCACACAAGGAGCCACTGACCCACACACACGGAGCCACTGACCCACACACACAGAGCCACTGACCCACACACACAGAGCCACTGACCCACACACACAGAGCTACTGACCCATAACACCCACACACACAGAGCCACTGACCCACACACCCACACACAGAGCCACTGACCCACACAAGGAGCCACTGACCCACACACACACACAAAGCCACTGACCCCCACACACACAGAGAGCCACTGACCCCCCCACACACACAGAGCCACTGACCCACACACACAGAGCCACTGACCCACACACACAGCACCACTGACCCCCCCCCCACACACACACACACAGCCACTGACCCACACACACACACAGAGCCACTGACCCACACACACACACACACACACACACACACTGACCCACACACACAGAGCCACTGACCCACACACACAGAGCCACTGACCCACACACACAGAGCCACTTACCCCCACACACACAGAGAGCCACTGACCCACACACACACACAGAGCCACTGACCCCCACACACACACAGAGCCACTGACCCACACACACAGCGCCACTGACCCCCCCCCACACACACACACACAGAGCCACTGACCCACACACACACACACACACACACAGAGCCACTGACCCACACACACACACAGAGCCACTGACCCACACACACACACACACAGAGCCACTGACCCACACACACAGAGCCACTGACCCACACACACACAGAGCCACTGACCAACACACACACAGAGCCACTGCCCCCCCCCCCACACACACACACACAGGCACTGCCCCCCCCCCCCCACACACACAGGCACTGCCCCCCCCCCCCCCCACACACACACACACACAGGCACTGACCCACACACACAGAGGCACTGACCCCCCCCCCCCCCCCACACACACACACACAGGCACTGACCCCCCCCCACACACACACACACAGGGGCACTGACCCACACCCACACCGAGCCACTGACCCACACACAAACACAGAGCCACTGACCCCCACACACACAGAGCCAGTGACACACACACACACCCAGTGACACACACACAGAGCCAGTGACACACACACACAGAGCCAGTGACACACACACACAGACAGACAGACACACACATAGAGCCAGTGACACACACACACACACAGACAGACAGACAGACACACACACACTCTCTCTCTCTCTCTGTCCTACCTGTCACTGTGGAGCATGGAGGGGGGGAAACCATCTTGACTGGCAGCAGGCACCTCACTTCCGCACTGCTGAGGCTCCGCTGACACTAACCCCGCCCCCACCCTCTGCAGCTAACCCCGCCCCCACCCTCTGCAGCTAACCCCGCCCCCACCCTCTGCAGCTAACCCCGCCCCCACCCTCTGCAGCTAACCCCGCCCCCACCCTCTGCAGATAACCCCGCCCCCACCCTCTGCAGCTAACCCCGCCCCCACCCTCTGCAGCTAACCCCGCCCCCACCCTCTGCAGCTAACCCCGCCCCCACCCTCTGCAGATAACCCCGCCCCCACCCTCTGCAGCTAACCCCGCCCCCACCCTCTGCAGTCACTCCGGCCTCCGCTCTCCTCTCTGTCGGCATTCTGTGCTCTCTGCTGCCCCCCTGCTCTGATAGCCAAATCCGGAACAGCACAAAAAAACGGGACATTTAAAAAAATGCGGGGCAGCCGGGACAGCCATTAAAAAACCCGGGACTGTCCCGGCTAAAACGGGACACCTGGTCACCCTATGAAAGGCAGGGTTGCAGACCTGTCTGAGACATGCAAATGAGCATACAGTAATATTTACACTTGCTATATGCTTTACTGTGGAGGGTTTTTGTCGCTTTTTTACCCACCATAACCTTAATCATGTGTGATGAAAACCTACTCTCAGTCTCAAACCAGCAAAGCCAGTACAACCAACCTCACACTGAAGAGACCCACAAGGTTGAAACAGTCTGTCTGTGAGTGGGTTTACTGGCTTTGCATCTCATCCCAGCCTATGTTTAAAAGCTGTGTTTAAAGCACATGCATTGGCTTAAGGCTACGGTCCCAGTCACTGCTGCAGCGCACACCTCGGCGTGCGCTGTGTGGGTAAGCACCGCCCCTCAATGGGGCTGGGCCCAGTACTCACCTTCCGGCTGAAGGTGCAGCCTCGCTGTACTCGCAGTTATTTTTAACTCAATGGAATTGAGTTCAGAACTGGCGACGGAGGCGTGGCCACTCCCCTGCCAGCGGTTCACCCAATGAGGGCGAACCAGCCGTGTGAGGTCATGACCACGCCCCCACAAAACCCCGACCACGCCCCCTCCCGTCGCAATCTCCCTCAAGACCGCAGATCGCGGGTAGCGCTGTGCACACTCCGCCCCCCCCCGCCGGGCGCGCGTCACAGTGATCACTGGGACCGCAGCCTAAGGTTGTTCATGTAATGTGAGCTTGAGACAAAAGGTGGCACTGTGTGCTCATTTGCATGTCATTTCCCAGAATCCATGCTGCAGTGGAAGTGCTGTGTGATAATGGTGAAAGGCGGGGTTGCAGACCTGTCTGAGACATGCAAATGAGCATTAGTGGATTGTGTATGCATTTGTTTATTTACAGAATAAGTAGTGTAATAATAACACTGTCTTTGACGAAGTTTGAATCCCTGTGCCACTTTATCATTCACTTAAGACACCAAAAATAAGATTGCAAGCTCCTATGGAGACTGACACACAATCGTCGTTTTATTCCCCACCCTACATCTCTACTCTTTTCCCGCCTATAACCTAAAAAACAGCATCTATCTGCTGCCCAAAACAAACATGGCCGCCAAGACCACTGCCCTTTCAGGGAGTCACCACGCAAGACCGCGGATACGCGCCGCTCGGCCCCGGCTGTCAGGATGACGCGGTGCTGCTGGAGGATGCCGAGGCCCGTGTCCGGTTCACTGTCCTCCGCTCCCCGACACTGACTTCCCCACCGGGGGGCGGCATGGCGGAGGCGGGGCGCGCGGCAGGGCAGGACGGTAAGTTCCCGGTCCTCTTGCCGGGGGGAGAGGAGGAGGAGGAGGAGGGAGAGACAAGCGACGCGGCCTGCGCAGCCGCGGGCTGTCCTGGGACCAGCAGTAGTGAGGATGCGGGGAGGGGGCTAGCAAGAAATATACCCGATATGTGGGAGGCTGGTGATACTCAGCACCGATGGGTGAGGCAGCAGGGAGGGGTGTGTATGTTTGACCATGTACAGTATGTGTGTGTATATATAATATAGTTACACATGTATCTTTTATTATATGTTTTATATATATATACACACACACACACACACACACACACACATATGCCAGTGCATGTCTGTTAATGCATGTAAAATGATTTGTAAGGAGGGTGTGGGGCTTGTTATGAGGGAACAGTTATCAGTTAAGTGATTAGATAAGTGATTTGGTATTCAGGCTCCCTAATTAATAAGGCAGGAGGGGACAGATGTAGTTACCAGGGCGGTGTGAGATCCCGGGTTAGCTGCTTTCTCAGGGCAGGCTCACTATTTAAAGGGCACCTCTAATTGAGAGATTCCTGCCTAATTAGGCAGATGAGCCAGCACATCGGAGCGGCTGGTGGCAAGTGTGGCAGGAAGGAAAATGATGTGATTTCCACACCCAGTGTATCTTATCTTGGCATGAACTGTGTATATTGTAGCCATGAAGTGTGGGTTGTAGCTTGTGGTATCTTTACCTGTACTTTTGAGTCAAGATGGTCCCACAAAGTCATAGTTTGCTGTCTTTTGACTTGATGTTAATCTTGAAAGATAATCAAAATGATGAAATATTTTTATAAATATTCTCCCATGCAATTTTTTTTGCTTGGTTGTGTCAGAAAGTTGTCTGTTTTCAGAAGATTAGGGCTATAATTATATACAGTGGTTGACAAATCACCAAAAATCTACTCGCCACACAAAAAAATCTACTCGCCACCTAGTACCAAACGTGTGCTGCTTGGGCCAATATTTACTCGCCCGGGGGTTAAATCCACTCGCCCGGGGCGAGCAAATGTATAGGTTTGTCGAACACTGATTATATATACATGTGTATGTCTGTTTCCAGATTTAAAAATAAATGTATACCTTTCTATAGTGTGTGTGTGTGTGTGTGTGTGTGTGTGTGTGTGTGTGTGTGTGTGTGTGTGTGTGTGTGTGTGTGTGTGTGTGTGTGTGTGTGTGTGTGTGTGTTGTGCAGTGTTCGACAAACCTATACATTTGCATGCCCCGGGCGAGTGGATTTAACATCGTGGCGAGCTCCTATTGGCCCAAGCAGCACACGTGTGGTACTAGGTGGCGAGTCCATGCTGCAAGGGGAGGGAAATTTGTAGGCGTTCTACATATATGCCCAGAGAGCTTTTCGTGTTGGTTTTTCAGTTTCTTCATTTTTTCTCCATGTGACTCCCAAGACCACATGAAGCTGTCTATAGGTCACAGGATCTGTGCTGATTGCCACTGTGTGTTTTGTGGTTTTCATCCTGGATAATAACTGGGGCTGGCGATGGTTTATGATGACATTGGCTTCCTACCAGGTGCACAGTTACGAACGCGCAGCTCATCTTCTTACCTGGTAATCACAAACCATGACATGGAAAAAAGAGCAGCGTGGAAAGCATTTATACCTGTGTTGTTTTTTCCATTAGTACTTTCCTAGGTATTCAACAGCTGGCCTGATGGTTAGTGACTGTTGTTAAAGCTTTAAATGGCTGTCGTGATGACGTGTCTATTGTTTATGCTGTTGGCCTCAGTCATGTTGGCTTCTAAGTGAAATTAGTTCCATCAAACAACATATGCATACTTTGAACTAGGTAGTTACTAGGTAGGTAGTTTTCATGTCACTTGTAATGCAAGTCTAGCTGTAGAATAGAAGTTGTTTTCAATTTTTTTATTTTTAAGATTTAAGGTGGTAATTCCCTATGATGGTAAACTATCCACTATAAAGCATGTAATCAGGATGAAATAGGAAATGTAAAGGTAGGATATGTGGGTCTGCAATGCATTGCAGCTCAATACATCCTGGGCCCTCGAACAGTGAAAGGCGAATAATAGTATGTTCACATCACTGTTACACTATTTTCTTATGCCGATATGGACTGATGTAACGATTTTAGTAATAAGCAGCTCCCCGTTGCAAAATGTTGTTCAATATTATAAAAGGTGCCACTTTGTCCATGTGAGTCTACAACATGATTTTAATCTAATTTTGCAACCGATCACTGCTTGAAGTCTTTCCAGCTACACTTTAAAATATTTTCTTTTCTGATGCCCCATTTTGATGTTCTCTGTGGTGATTCATTCCTTTTTACCCTGTAGCACTTCAAGGATATCTGCTTGTAAAATTGTAATCAAGTGCTTCTTCCTATATTACAATTTAGAACAACAAAAAACATGAACTTTGCAATTTTGTAAATAAATGTTTTTTTCTTTAAAGCTGCAGTTCAAGCAATATCCTGCATGTGTGGTTTTTTTTTTTTAAAATAAATCAGTTCTGTAGTAAGAAAAAAACTTTTAGCGTTTTCTGTTTAAAAAACAACAACTTTGAAAGACCAATTTTCTTGTATTCTATTTTAACAAGCATGCTTGTACCTATAGCAATCAATTACATTCCCCATATTTAAAGATGTCGCCAAACTTTGCCGATCAATAGACGGAGAACGAATTGACCGGCAGCTATGCAGTTCTTTAGGTAATTAGAGATTGCCCACATGAAACTATTGAAGTAAATAAAAAATAAAAAGACTGAACTGCAGCTTTAAATGGGGACTGCACCTAACAACCTGAGCGCATTTATTTATAAAATGTTTTACCAGGAAGTAATACATTTAGAGTTACCTCTCGTTTTCAAGTACATCCTGGGCACAGAGTTCTAACATTAAATTGTTACATTAAATAAACCTAGTTTTACAGTCAATTCACAGACATTTCATGGACAGTTTGGCTGGGGCCATGGTACTGCAGACTGTGCGGAGGTATCCGCACGCTAAGCGAACAGACTGCCTTATGGCAGTGTTCGCGTCCATGCGGCGTGCTCGTGTGCGCGGGAGGGGGCTCGCGCGGTGCAAGAAATCAGTTAAAACTTGGTGCGACAGGACGGTCATGTGAGCGGTTTGCCCAATGAGGGCGAACCAGCTCCATGACGCCCTCCCACCGGCCGTCCACCATGGCCATATAAGCGCCCGCTCACTGGACAGCCTCCGCACAGGCGAGGGCACCATGGCCCCAGCCTTAGAGTTGGAAAATTGGGTACAGGGGTTAAAAGGGCTGATGAGTTTCAGATTGGTATAAAATGACTGCAAGTGACCATTATCATATTTGTAACTTTCGTTTACACAAAGCATGAGATGTTATAGTTCAAATTCCAGCGAAACACGTGTTACTTTGTAATACAGAGAAGTGGGAACTCCACATCATGTTTTGAACTGTCACTGAGGTCTTCTGAAGATTGTTGCAATCTGCTGCAGTGAGTATGCAAAATATGGCCTTGTTGCAAGAGAGGATGGCTGTTCTGGAGCAAAGGAAGGCCCAGATTTATTTAGGTCACTGGTTTCCAACCTTTAATTGGTTAAGGAACCCTATAATTATATTGCGAAATTCTGTGGCACCGAAAACCTCTCTAACAGCGCGTCTGAGATCAGATGCATTCTAAGGAATCCAAACCCTCTCTAACAGCGCGTCTGAGATCAGATGCATTCTAAGGAATCCAAACCCTCTCTAACAGCGCGTCTGAGATCAGATGCATTCTAAGGAATCCAAACCCTCTCTAACAGCGCGTCTGAGATCAGATGAATTGTAACTTCTCCTGTATTTGGTACCATTTTTCAAATGACCTGAAAATTTTAGGGATGCCTGGGGAAGCCCTGTTGAACACTGTACTAGATGGTACAAAATCTTATGGCTTAACGTGGGCTAGGATTTAGCAGTGACTTTGGTCCGAAATGTAATTGTACTGCTTTTATGGTGACTAACAAAAATGCTTATAGGGATCTGGTACAACCATACTACTGTACATTAGTAGGATTACATGTCGTTTACTCCAGAAAAAAGTGTCAGGAGTTGGCTGTTAAAGGTGCAGTCTCACATGCAATGACTGTTTTATAGAATTTTCTTTCTTCTTCCTTTTGCACCATGATCAGAATTTATTGGGAAATTAAGTAGTTTCAACCTCTGTTGCAGGTTCATTGCGTAAAAAGTTAAAACAATTCACGTTGTATAATATAATTGGCACTTTAAATTGCCACTGTATTGCAGCTAAAATATTTTCTTCAAAATTTTACTTGGATTACATACTCTCCGCGCCCTAATTTCTATGACTTGCTGAAAGTCCTGCCAGCAGTCTAAGGCTACGCTTATAGTGACGGCGACACGACCGATGACGTCACCCATCGCCACCAGCGAAAGTTGTAATTTGATTTGAAGCTACGTCACCAAATGGGGCGGGCAGCGGTGTCTGATTGGTTTAGAGACAGTCACATGTGGCGACTGTCTCTAAAAAATGAAATAGACCCGGCTACCAAATTTTCAGACGTTCCGTCGCCGTCGCGCTTACTATAAGCGCAGCCTTAGGCCCCGGACACGCTTACCGCTGGCGTGCTGAGGCTCAGGGAAAGCGAGTGCTTTCCCTGGCCTTGCGGTTGCTTACCGCAAGCGCTCTCCGCAGCCGTCAGGGGGCGGTCCGGGGGCGGGCGCGTCACTGGCTGGGGGCGGGCCAGTGACGTCACGGAGCTGGTTCGCCCTCATTGGGCGAACCGCTCACGTGACCGGCCTGTCTCGCCGGCAAGCGGGGGGATTTTAAATTCCCCCAAGACCTGCGCTTCCGCATGCGCGTGGAAGCGCAGGTGAGCCCCTACTAAAGCCGCTCTAATTGCGGCTGTATGGGGCTCAGTGCTGAGCACGCTCCCGCAAGCACGCAGCAAACATGTCCGGGGCCTTAGGCACTGCTGCACAGCTGTGATATAGTGGCTACAGAAGTGAGGAGATATACTTCTAGATTTCTGTAAAAACACAAATACCACACTGAAAGGGCCTGGTATAACTGTAACAAACAATCTTGGTCAAGTTTATAGTGCAAAGTTTTCTTTGTGACTTGAAGAGGGATCCTTTTCCAAATGACTAGAGCGAAAAGAACAAAACTGTCTAAATATATTCCGGTGTAACTGGTATTTCCTCTTAAGATATATGTAATAGACTGGATGTTAAATAGAAGTGTTTACATAAATGAAAGTGCTGAATCTGAATTTGTTCTTCCTCTAGGGCAGAGGTACAATTCCAGGTTTTAAGGATATCCCTGCTTCAGCACAGGTGGCTCAGTCAATCACTGAGCCACTGAATGAGACACTTATGCTAAAGCAGGGATATCCTTAAAACCTGACCTGTTGGTAGCCCTTGATGACTGGAGTTGGCCACCCCTACTCTAGGTCTTCCATACCTTCTACATATAAAAATCCTGACTTGATCAGACTATGTCAACTCCAATAAAGGGTCAAAATTATGCTCCTTTACAAAGCATTAGAAAGACCACACCTTGAATATGGGGTACAATTTTGGGCACCACTCCCGAGAAAATAGATTATGGAACTAGAGAGAGGGCAGAGAAGAGGCACCAAAGTAATAAAGGGGATGAACAATCTAACTTAGCTGGACTAGCTAAATTAGATTTATTTACATTGGAAAAGACGTGTCTAAGAGGGGATATGATAACTATATACAAATATATTCGGGGACAGTACAAGGAGCTTTCAAAATAACTATTCATCCCAAGGGCAGTACAAAGGACCCTTAAGGTTGAAGGAAAGGAGATTTCCTCAGCAACAAAGGAAAGAAAGGGTAATTTACAGTAAGGGCAGTTAAAATGTGTAATTCATTACCCATGGAGACTGTGATGGCAGATACAATAGATATCTTTAAAAAAAAAAAAAGGTTGGACATCCTTTTTAGAAAGGAAAGTAATACAGGGATATACCAAATAAGTATACATGGGAAGGATGTTGATCCAGGGATTAATCCGAATGCCAGTTCTTGGAGTTTGGAAGGAATTTATTTTTCCCCTTATGAGATATCATTGGATGATATGACACTGGGTTTTTTTGTTTGCCTTCTTCTGAATCAATATACTATAAGTACGGATTTAGGATAAAGTGTCTGTCGTCTAAATTTAACATAGGTTGAACTTGATGGACGCATGTCTTTTTCCAACCTCATCTACTATGTAACTACTATGTAACAATATCCTTTTGCAAGACACAATGTTAATATATAGGAAACTGGAGTGACACTTAGATTTGGAGGTACATACTACCATTTCTTATTTTGGGGGGGTGCCTAGGTTCTCCAGCAGGAGATGCAACAAAAGGTTTTCAAAGCATGGTCATGTAAGGGGATCCTGAACATAAGTACTTTTTTAGGTTATAGAACTAAAGGGGAGATTCACAAAGTGATGTGAGTATCGCACCCCGATGAGGCGTTAACTGCCATTGACTTGAATGGCAGTTAACACCGGATTAGCCTGCAATGCTCACATCAACGCTTCGTGCATCAGCCCCTAAGACTATCATTGTTTTTGCCACCTCAGAAGAAAAGTCCAGCCAGCTACACTCTCACGTCTTTGCCTAAGTTCTGGTGAGTTTACATATAGACCTTAATACAGGACTCCTGTGTCAGGATCTCCGTGTCTCTGATAGAACAGTGTTAAAGTCTACATTCTGCTCCTAATGTCAATATTTGGGAGATAACATTACAGACCGTATCTGAGGTTAGGGACTGTTGTTGTTAAAATTGGTGCCAGATCTCAGTTGTGCATCCGCTGTAGCACCAGTAGATAGCATCTCTTCTTCCTCTTCAAGTGAGATGCAGTATTAGATAAAAAATTGTTTAACAGGAGAATTTGTTGAATGATTAATTGAAGTTATGTAGCAATCATGCTGATAAGACCATTGGAAGCGGTGCTCACAACACATTCTCTCTGGGAGACTATTCTAAGTGCTAGATCAAAAAGAAGCGAAACTACACACAAGTTCTTTCAAAGATTTGGGTGACTGTCTCTTTAAGAATTTTTCTGTAAAGCTCTTGTTTGGTGTCTGTCTCTGGATGGTACTTTTATTTTTGCACACGGGCACTGGTCTTGGGTAGATGTCATTTACCTTCTCTTCTAAGACATCCCACTATATTAACATTCACGTTCTTTACACACGGTACTATTCCAAATTAAGAGATGCAAATTCTGTCCTATCAGATTCTAGCATGAGTCATAGATGTATCACTCTATCCAATCACAAGTTACTAAATGTATGCCACTCCCATGTATGGGGAGACTATAACTGTTTTTTGAATTTCCCTTGTCTCCTTTATCTGAGCATATCTTATACTTATGGTATGGCTCGCATCTGCTAATTAGTAAACCAGCTGAACAATTACTCCTGTCTGTGTTTCAAACTATTCCTAAGTTATTCTTTTGTACCTTTACTAAAAAGAAACACAACAAAACATGTATAAATATCTAAATCCATGTGCTTGACTGCCTATACAACTCTGCCGCATTGACTTTGTGTGGTTCTCAAACCTTTTAGCTTTCATACCCACAGTAGTAACCAACTGACATGAGACCTCTTAGGCTAAGGCCCCGCTGCCTCAGACCACGCCCCCGCACTGCAGACAGGCGGCGCGTGGAGAGGCACTTGACCGCTATATGCGGTCTGTAGGGAGCGGGAGCGGGGGGCCGTGGTTTGAGCTCCCCCAGAGCAGAAGGTTGCTTCCATATGTCTAGGGACTCCAGTTCAGAAAGAGAACGCCAGCTGCAGCCAATCAGTGATGTGTTACAATGATGCCTCAACTTATTGACTGGCCTGTCGACAATCATGGCAAATGAGGTCAAATATTGTGGTGAAATCTCTCAAATGTTACCCGAGCTGGGGGTATTCCAGTTACAAGAATGTTCTGCGTTCAGGGACAGAATGGTAACTTCACCCAGTAATCTACACACCTTCCTTTTAGTCAGCTTTTCTCCGCTCTATTCTGTATTTTTCTGATCTCTTTATTTAGCCTCAATTACTCATGTCCAATGTAAAATGTTGTGGCTCCTCTGCTCAACATATAATTTACTCCAATCATACTTCCGTATGTCAACTTACAATGTATGGAGTAGCCATAAGCACAAACGTATGTATCAAACAGACAGCTCTGCGTTATTTCTTTTTGATGGTCAAAAACTTTGCCAGGTCTGAGATTGAGACCATGGTGACATGGTTTGAGCAGAGGGCTCTCCCTCCCCCCCCCCCCCACACACACACAACACCCCACCCAACACACGACACATACATACACATATACACACACACACTTCCCCCCCCCCCCTACCTTTTGGAGGTGGGGGAAGCTGCCTCTAACTCCAGCCCCCAGCGCTGATTGGCTCACCAGCGCACCACGTAACGCGTCACTGCTCGGGATCGCAATTCTCTTGCATCCCCTGGCGGCTGACGCGTCACAGCGCGTAGAAAGCCGTGCAGCGAGGGGGGACTGGGACCGGTTTGGGAGGATACCCCTGCTGGTGAGTAACGTGCGCGCGCGCCGCCGGACACAGCGGGACCAAAGCCATATACATCATTTCAGAGAGCATTAGGGAGTATCCATGTCTGCTTGTGTTGGTCAGTGGTTATAATTGGTAGAAGGCACCAGTAATGTCTTGGGCTTTATCCAGGAATTGAAGGTGAAATTTGCTACCAAACACACAATCTATGGTACCAGTGTATTGTAAATAGAGAAACGAGGTTTTGCAGTCTGACTTCAGCAGTTCCCTGAAAGATAAGATCAATAGTTGCAGAGACAAAGCAGTGCGGTTTGATTTGTAGATTTAATGACCTGATGCTATCCAAATATATACAGTCTTCGTGTTTCTGAGAAATAGTCTGTAATCTGCTTGTATGATGAGATGCCTTTTACTGGGCTAACAAAATAGATACTTACAAAATAATTTTCCATAATTGGTCCTATTCAAGCTCCATTGTGCATCATGGAAATCATTTAAAAATGCGTTTTTAAGGCACCTTTTTTCTGCATCTATTAACAACATACAGAAACAATAATGTGTGCAAATGTTTTGGCAGACAATCTATCCACAACAAAATGTAGGAATCACTAGAGTTCAGTATTTCCATGTTGGGCTTGAAGCATCCCCACATAGGGATCATGATCCTTTATCATCGCACGCTTCCAGTTTCTAGAACTCTAGCGAGGGATGTAGGTTATGATATTTTTAGCGTTCTTCATAAATGAAATTATAAAAATTATAGAGCTCCCCGGATCAAAACAGGAATCCCCCTCACAGAGGACTACTAGCCCTAATAAACTGGGACGCAGGCCACCCAGAAGAAGATATACTCCCCCCCCTCTTCTCCTCCCCCCCTCCTCCCTTTCTCTCCACCCCCCCCCCCCCCCCACTGGTCCTCTCCCTTCTTCTCTCTACTTCGGAACTATACTAAGCTTCCCCCTCTTGGGAAGTGCTCCTTATGGGCAAGTTGCCTTGCCCCTCTTCCACAAAACTTGAAAATGGTGTAATGTATTGGGATGTAAATGTTGACACTTGCATACATGTAACTATATATCTACCCAATAAAAAAGTTTTCAAAAAAAAAAAAAATTATAGAGCTCTCGCTACCCCATAGGTTTCTTCAAGTGTGTTGAGGAGGCATATCACTGCCATATGTGTGGCAGTGTATTCTGTATGACTAAGCGCTCCAGAAACGTATCAGTTATGTCCAGCTTTAATCCCAGAAAATACCAAGTGAACAGTGACTACATAGAAAAGCACTTGCGATGTTTGAGAATAGCCATCTTTTCTTGGGTTGTGTTCTCACTCGGATATCACTGAGCTCTCCACAATTGTTGAATCAGTAGCTCTTGAACTACTGATGTACGTATGTGTTTTACTTAAATGTTGTTTTTTAGTTTAAATTATTAAATGTTGTTCATTATTTATTACTTATTAGGGGCTGGGCGGTCTTGGTACATGTTGGCACCAATGACAAAATTAGAGAAAGGAGGGTCCTAAAAAATTATTTCAGGGATCTAGGCCAAAAGCTTAAGGCAAGGACCTCCATGGTAGTATTTTCTGAAATACCAGTGCCATGCGCTACCGCAGGGAGTCAGAGATTAGGGAGGTTAATGCATGGCTAAGAAAGTGGTGCAGGAAGGAGGGTGTTTTTTTTTTTTTTTTTTAAAGAGCACTGGGACTCCTTTTCTGAGAGGTGCCATCTTTATTCTAGGGACGGATTGCACCTCAATGAAGAGGGATCTTCTGTGCTAGGGGGGAGAATGTTAGAAAGGTTGGAGGAGATTTTAAACTAGGATGGAGGGGGGAGGGGAATGAAACATAATGAACATAATAGATGAGGAAACAAGGGGTTATGGAGGTAGAATGGGGGCAAGTGCGAGTTTGACAAGCAGCGCGACACCCATAGCAAATACAGATAATATTAAAAAAGACTTCTAAAGACTAAACCAAGTTGGCGCAAATAAGATAATAGTACAGGCTGGAAAAAAATTAAATGCATGCTTGCATGAAGCTTGGAGGAACTTGAATTAATTGCTGCAAGGGAGCAGCATGATATAATAGGCATTACTGAAACATGGTGGGATAAAACTCATGACTGGACAGTTAATTTAGAGGGTTATTCCCTTTTTCGGAAGTATCAAGCAAATAGAAGAGGCGGTGGAGTATGCTTGTATGTAAAAACCGGATCTAAAACCTATTATAAGGGATGATGTCTATGAAGGGAATTATGAAAATGTAGAGACCTTGTGAATAGAAATTAGCAGTGGAGGTAAAAGTATAAAGAAAATGTTTGTAGGGCTATGCTATAAACCACCAAATATCTGTGAGATTGAGGAAGCTAAAATAATTTTGCAAATGGAGAAGGCATCAAAACTAAGTCATGTTTGCATAATGGGTGATTTTAATTATCCAGACATAGACTGGGGCAATGAGATTAGCATTACAACAAAAGGAAACAGGTTTTTGGGGGTGCTTAAAGACAATTTTATGACCCAAATGAATGAGGAACGAACCAGGAGAGGGGCAATACTGGATTTTGTCATAACCAACAATGTAGAAGTAATAACAAATATTCAAGTCCTGGAAATTTTGGGTAGCAGTGATCATAACATGGTCTCATTTGATATAAATTATCAAAAAACAGATTAAACTGAGGACTAATCTACAAGTAATACATTGGGATGATGTTTTTGCAGGAAACTGTAGAAGATAAATGGGCAGTCTTTAAAAAAATGTTAGAAAAGCACACTTATCAGTGTATACCCTTGGGTAATAAGTATAAAATAAATAAGTCAAAACCAATGTGGCTAAATAAACAGGTAGGGGAGGAAATGGACAAGAAGAGGAAGGCGTTTAGATTCTTTAAGTCAGAAGGGACGTAGACATCGTATCAGAATTATAAGGAATGTAACAAAAATTGCAAAAGGGCAATCAAATTAGCAAAAATGGATAATGAAAAAAGGATTGCAATAGAAAGTAAGGTCAACCCTAAAAAGGTCTTTAAGTACCTTAATAACAAAAAAATGAGAAAAGAAAATATAGGACCCTTTCAGTGTGAGATGGGTAGGCAGATTATTTGAGATAAGGAAAAAGCAGAGGTATTAAACAAATTCTTTGCCTCTGTGTTTACCAGGGAAGAATCAATGTCAATTGTAGTGCCGCAGGAGGAAGCCACAACCTCCATATTAATGAACAATTGGTTAACTGAGGAAGACGTTCATAGGCGGCTTGAAAAAATTAAAGTAAATAAGGCACCTGGCCCCGATGGCATACATCCAAGAGTTCTCAAGGAGTTAAGCTCAGTAATAGAAAAACCATTATGTTTAATATTCAGGGACTCAGTTTCCCCAGGCTCAGTACCACAAGATTGGCGTAAAGCAGATGTGGTGCCTATATTTAAAAGGGGAGCTAGATCACAACTGGGGAATTACAGACCTGTAAGCCTGACTTCATTAGTGGGGAAACTACTTGAAGGTTTAATATGGGATAATATTCAGGAATACCTAATGGAAAACAAAATCATTAGTAATAGTCATCATGGATTTATGAAGGATAAGATCATGCCAAACTAGCCTTATTTGTTTCTTTGAGGAAGTAGGAATTTAGACCAGGGTAATGCAGTTGATGTGGTCTACTTCGATTTTGCAAAGGCTTTTGATACGGTTCCACACATGGTTGGTGTACAAAATAAAGCAAATTGGACTCTGTAAAAATATATGCACCTGGATTGAAAACTGGTTAAAGGACAGACAACAGAGGGTTGTCATAAATGGAACTTTTTCAGGTTGGGCTAAAGTCGTGACTGGGGTACTCCAGGGATCGGTACTGGGACCCCTGCTTTTTAACTTGTTAATTAATGACCTTGAGGTTGGCATCGAGAGCAAAGTCTCCTTCTTTGCTGATGATACTAAATTGTGTAAGGTAATAGAATCAGAGCAGGATGTAATTTCTCTCCAGAAGGACTTGGAGAAGCTGGCAACCTGGGCAGGTAAAAGGCAGATGAGGTTTAATACAGATAAATGTAATGTTATGCATTTGGGAAGCAAGAATAAACAGGCGACTTACAAATTAAATTGGGGGAATCCTTGATGGAGAAGGATTTAGGAGTGCTTGTAGACAGCAGGCTTAGCAATAGTGCCCAAAGTCATGCAGTAGCTGCAAAGGTAAAACATATCCGTACTATTAATACAACTATTAAATGTGTTTGAGTGGTCGTATACATGAGGGGATTTAGGTACATTGTTTCATTTCCTTTTAAACACCGTTACATAAACACTCGGTAATATATGTTTTAAGTAATAATATTAAAGGTTATATTTTAAATTAGTGGTGTGCATTTAAGTGAATTTTCTTTGGGGTACAATCACCTTTGTACTCTTCACTTTACTGAATCCTTGATGGAGAAGGATTTAGGAGTGCTTGTAGACAGCAGACTTATCAATAGTGCCCAAAGTCATGTAGTAGCTGCAAAGGCAAAAAATATCTTATCTTGCATTAAACGGGCATTGGATGGAAGGGAAGTAAACATAATTATGCCCATTTACAAAGCATTAGTAAGACCACACCTTTAATATGGAGGGCACCACTCTTTAGAAAAGACATTATGGAACTAGAGAGAGTGCAGGGAAGAGCCACCAAATTAATAAAGGGGATGGACAATCTAACTTATGAGGAGAGGCTAGCTAAATTAGATTTATTTACATTAGAAAAGAGGCATCTATGAGGGGATATGTTAACTATATACAAATATATTTGGGGACAGTACAAGGAGCTTTCAAAAGAACTACAGGTTAACCCCGTTATAGCGTGGTCCTCGGGGGCCACCCGCGACCACCGCGTTATAAACGGGGTAGCAAAAAAATGGCCGCCGAAATTTGTTTTTTTAATTTTTTTTAATTTTAATTTTTTTGTGGTGGTACCGCGTCCGCCGGAGGGGAAAAGCTGAGAACTCTCCCAGTGTTCCCAGACCCGGTGGGGCAGAGGCAACAGCACACAGCACTTGGCATCTGGCAGCTCTTCTCCCTGTCTCTGCTTTCTGCTTCCGTCTTGCGAGAGCAAGCTCCCTTTAAGAGACAGTGTGTGTGTGTGTGTGTGTGTCTCTGTGTGTGTGTGTCTCTGTGTGTGTGTGTCTCTGTGTGTGTGTGTGTGTGTGTGTGTGTGTGTGTGTGTGTGTGTATTTGACTGTGAGTGTGTGTAGTGTGCAGTGAGTGTACAGTGTGCTGTGAGTGTATGCAGTGTGTGCAAAAAAAAATTTTTAATTCGGGGCCCACGCTCAAACCGCGTTATATGCGGAACGGGGTTGAGCTGTATTCATCCCAAGTATAGTACAATGGACACAGGGGCATCCCTTTTAGTTTGGAGGAAAGGAGATTTCACCAGCAACAAAGCAAAGTGTTCTTTACAGTAAGGGCAGTAAAAATGTGGAATTCATTATCCATGGAGACTGTGATGGCAGATGCAATAGATTTGTGCAAAAAAAGGTTGGACATCTTTTTAGAAAGGAAAGGTTTACAGGGATATTCCAAGTAAGTAAATATGGGAACTATGTTGGTCCAGGGAGTAATAATTTGATGGCCAATTTTTGGAGTCAGGAAGGAATTTATTTTCCCCTTATGAGATATCATTGGATGATATGACTCTAGGTTTTTTTGTTTGCCTTCCTCTGGATCAATAAGGAAGTATAGATATAGGATAAAGTATCTGTTGTCTAAATTTAGCATAGGTTGTACTTGATGGACACAAGTCTTTTTTCAACCTCATCTACTATGTAATACTTACTGTTCACAGTGAATCATCTATATTAACGTGTACATTGTTTCTTGCGGTCATTGGTAAATGGCATACCATTTTCTTATTGTATTCCCTGCAGTAACCGTTGTAATGATCTTAGGCTTCTCACATAAAAAAAATTTATCTAGTGGTTTATATAGCGTGACTGAGTAGCTACTGCAAGGATATTCATTCCACCCTTAAACTAAAGCAAACATTGAGGTGCTCAATAGCAAACACCAGGTTCAGACTTCAGTAAGGTGTCTAACAGAATGACTTCGGAAGTAAGATGAACATCTCATGCTCATTACTGGGCCACTATGTGAGAGAGACGCAAACTGCCTCCCAATTAAAAAAATACATCAGAGCGTTTACTCTGCTGCTGTTTTTCTTCTCCCTTTTCTCTTGGTGCCTTTTTTTTTTTTTTTTTTTTTAAATAGTCTTCACGGTTTATCGTTTTTCCGTCTTATGTTTTGCTTTTTTGTTTGTCCTAACATTCTCCTGTGGTTTTCGCATCAATTACATTTTTGCATGAATCATGTTAATTAAAAAAAAAAAAAAGTTTTTTGCATGCTCCATTACAATGAGGCACACACATTTAATCCGAAATGCCCAGTCAGGCAGCACAGCCAACATTTCGGGGGAAATATTAGCAAGAAATTCTAATCTGGAACCATGCCACAGTTAAGAATCCAGTCCTTTCCATTGAAGTGAATGAAAGGTAACTTATTAATAGTATGCTTTTCTGCTTCACACTATATACAATAACAGTGTTGGGTATAATATTGGCGTTTTAGAAGATCCAACACCATTGATCAGGTCTATGACATTGGTGTTTTAAATTTCGCAGTGAAAGAGCTACAGTACTGATGCAGCCAACATTATTGCGCACTTCCACGGGTGACCTAGCGCTTTATCCCCGCCATCTTCTCGTACGAGGCTGATTCAAAACAGTGAGCGCTTCTCCCGTCGCGTATGTCCCGCTGCAGCACGCCAAGGGTTGCAATAACGTTGGCTACATCTGTCTACTGTAGTCCACTACTGATACCCTTTCAGGAAGCTGGCTGCAGCATGGTATGTAATGTTCTTGGCTGAGTATTTAGTATCTTTATAAATAAAATAACTTATTCGCTTTTTTTTCCATGTAAAAAAAAGTATTCTTTGAATATAATTAATACATTTTTAAAGTTTTGCTTTGTTAAAACAGAAGCTTACTGACAGTTCATTTCTAAATAGCTGTCTCGGATGTAATCTTACAGGTAATTGGCTTTGGCTGTGGATTGCCATAATACACAGGTCACCTGTGAGCCAAGGAAAGCTTATGTCTTTGTCTTTTCTTTCACCTGGTGCTGATTGGTTTGCATAAAGGTTTACACAAACGTGGTGGCGAATTCTCCATGTTCCTTTCTTCTCTGTCTGGTAGTTTAGGAAGAGTACAGTTTTGTGCTTTCCAAGGAGAAGCAGAACCCTGTATTAATGCTGAATCTCAGTATGACGCACGTTTTCCTGATATATGCAGCATTGCAATGGGATGCATACTTGTGCACAAGTTAAGTGAGCACTCTTGGAAACAGGAGAAGAAATGCCTGGGTGCACAGCTGAGATGCAGGAGGAGGGGAAATGTGGAAGATTTTTTTTATTTAAAGCGGATCACCGTTTTGGTCCAGGGGCAGGCAACACACAATAATATGCAGGCAACATTCTGACAATCTGTGGTCTATGATTACCGTCATCTCTATGCTCTCTAAAAAAGATAGACAATGTGATGTCCCAGCAGTTAAATGTTCAGACATACTGCGAATGTATAGGGTTTATCAGGAGGGTTAAATCAATAAAACATGAAGGAGCAAAGAGCAGATTTCACTTTGACAGTTTTAAGCCAGTTGTGGCTGACCCATGGAGCAAAAGAGCTCTTGGGGTGGACCCCATGTACTTGCCATAGCCTTTATTTGAAAGCATACTTATTTTAAATTCACAGTGTGGTAATCCATTGCTATAGCTGACCAGATGTTTCAGGCCATTAAGGATACATTTTGGCCAGTGCTGCCTCTTTGAAAATATTTTTAACGTTTTTGTATCGTCTTTCTCAATACAAATTTTTGCAAATCCCAGCATTGCTGTATAACGCACACACAGCTCATTAATATTGTTCCTTGAGGAAATATGTTGGGATAGACTATGGAAAACCAGGGACGAGTAAATCCGTTCCACAGAATCCTGTTATCAGATTGTCCTTGTACTTTTAGTAGATGCCTGTTTCACATTGATATTTATATCCCATCTGAATAGGTTGTTCCTGGGAATTATACACAGCTTTAGACAGTGGTCTTAAAGTGCTGGTCCTAATGTGTATTTAGTATTACTGTTCTTTTATTTACACCTACAGTTTCACGTTATTTGTAAAGAAATGCATTTTTTTTTTTAACCAAAGGCTTTTAAATTTTTGTGAAGAGGGAAAAAGAGTCAAAATATATAAAAACAAACTATGCATCCGTCTAATCCGGTTCCTAATTAATGAGTTTCTCTTGTTTGGGTCCATTGAACTTGTGCAGATCAACTATTTGTATTTGACATTATAAGAACTTTACAGACAACAAACAACACAAAAACAACACTTTACCAGTAGATTTGAGGTATGACCAACTGTGTTAGGCCCTTATTCTATATGTGCCCATTCGGCCTGTTTTCAGCCAAACGTCCCTATAGACTTTTCATCCAAGAATGGCCACTTTGTCATATATAGAATTAACCCCATATTACTTATTGGGATATTAGATACAGATTGTAAAGATCACATAAAGCTTTTGTTTACCATAGAAATGTTATGCCAATTATTTTAAAATACTTATATTTCTTTCCCTTTTTTAATGTTTTTTTTTAAAGGTGTAGTTCTGCTGTGTTTAGCCTATTAAACATGCTACTGTCCATATTGGCTTTCACCCTAAGAGAGACGGCCCGTTTGTAAGGAAATCAGGTATAGACAGCTTTCTGAAATGATGTACCAGAGCATTGCCCCAGCACTGAGTATCAGATGGGTCAGCGATGCGTAACAGTGCACTCATGTATTTAAAGCACTTTAATCACTGGCTTTCCAAATCGTAACAATGTGAAACTCCGGACTGTGAGACACTACTGTGTGTGCAAGGCAGGGGTGCGCACATTTTTACCTGCGCGCCCCCCCTCCTGCCTCGCAGCCCCAGCATTCGCGCCCCCCCTCTCCTACAACCCGGCATCAAATGACGCCGCAGGTCATGTGATGTAGCGCCACGTCACGTGACCCCGCAGTGTAATTTGACTCCGCGTTGCCATTGTGCCGCGTCGCCGAAGATCTGACTGGCAGCAGGTAAAGGACGTTACAGAGGCCTCACGCCTCCCCCGGCATGTAATTTAGATGCCTTGGGGAAAGACGCAGCGCCTCTGTAACCGCTGCGCCCCCCTAGAAAATCTTGCGCCCCCCAGTTTGCGCACCCCTGGTGTAATGTACCAGATGGAGTAAAAGTATCAAGAGAAGTCAATGCCTAGCCCAGGAAGGCTTGTACCTCCCGCGTTCTTTACTGAATGAACCAAAAGGAATGAGGGGGGGGAAAAGTAATTGTAGTAGTATTGCTTGTTTTCTTCTGACGTGCTGAGCGCTCTACACAGTATGCCAGTGGTTTTCAACCTTTTTTCTTTTGGGGCACTCCTAACCACAGTGCTCAGTTGCTCAGACACTCCTACAACAGGACTGGGTCACACAGAGAAGGGGGAGGAAGGGGCAGGGGACGCAGAAAACAAACACACACGATGCATAACCTCACCTCTCTCCTGCCCATGCTGGTTCCTCCTTTACTTGACCACACCCCGCAGGCTCCTGACACCACCTCCTGATTAGCTGCATTTTCCCAGCAGCAGCCAATCAGGATAGAGGAAACAGCCGTGCTCTCTCCCTGCTCTGGGAGGTCAGGGGAATCCCGCTGCACCCTTTTGATCCTATCACGGAACCCCAGGGTGCCGCGGAACCCCGGTTGGGAAACACTGTAGTATGCTGTCAAGTAGACGTGCAAATGTCATTAAATATGTTTTGCAAAAAGTTTTTTGCTACTTCTTTAAGGAAAATTCACATTGCAGAGAAAATATAACATTTTGACTACACTTGCAAAATGTTGCCAGAATTTTGGCACTTTGACAGAATTTCACCAAAAGGGCTGTTTAAAAGGCCTCGTGACCTTCCACATTTAGTTGTAGTGATTAATGTTTTCACTAAACTTTTTTCACTATTTGTTTGGTGCGAAAACCTCAGCAAAAATGTCACATCTCCACTGTCCATACGTTCTACTGTGTGCGTTTCTTTTCTAAAGTTTGTTCTCCTGATTTATTAGAACTTCAAGATATTTATACATAATTTTGAAAGCATGAACACTCCTTGTGGTTTTTAATAATCATCTGCAAAGTCTTTGAGCAGTAAAATCCTCTTTGCCCTGTCGGTTGGCCTGGTGCATCCTTTTTACTGCTGAGACATCAAGAAGCTGATGAAACATCTCTAGTGGTGTGAATCCCACAGAGCATCATCAATTATTTAAAATGTAAGGTGTGTTGTTTTTTTTTTTTTTTTCTTCTTCTTCTTCCCCAAGGTTGAAATATGATGCTACAATGCCTGAGTATTCTGCACATTTTAGGGATAATGCCAGCCATGGTGTTTAATAAACTACAATGTATGTAGTGTATGTATATCTTTATATAGCGCTGACCATTTACTCAACGCTTTACAAAGACAATAAAGTACAGGGAATTATAATAATACAATAAGAGTAGCAAAGTCAGACAATAGGAAAGGAAATCCCTGCCCCGGAGAGCTTACAATCTAAGTGCTATGTTGGGAAACAGTGCCCACAACTGTTGGTAGGAGTGACACTGGTTTAGGACAGTAGCCATGAGTCAAGGGATGCTTCAGCAGGAGGAGGAGTAGAGAGAGAGAGATGAGATGACAAGGATTTGTGGGGGTGCTTTTATTAAGGGGTGTAGAAGATGTTGGGAAAGAGGTTTATAAATAGTGGTGCGGTGTATGAGCACGGGCATAGTTGGAGGGAAGGAGAGATGAAATGTGGATAGGAGGAGAGTGTGGAAGTTGGAGAGAATAGAAAAGTTTACAAAGGAGTGCGGTAACAGAAAATAGTGGAGGGATAATGAGATGCAGGGAGCAAAGAGAGAAAGGTAGGAGAGTTCCCAGGTGTTGGAGGATATGAGTAGAAGTTGAAAGAGCAGACGTATAAATCGGGCTTGGGAGGACAATGTAGCACTGAAGATTACACCACGGCTAAGGCTTGTTATAGTAGGCGCTGGTGCAGGTGCGTGCCCGACGTGGCGCACGTGTTTCGTTTATATGTTGTAAGCGGTGGCGTGCGTGGCTATAGACGTCACAGCGATAGCCGCGCTGCGATTGGCTTGGCAGCGTCATGTGTCGCGGCAGCAGCGCGAAAAAATATTTTTTCATGTATTTGCTGTGATCTGTCGCACCACCGCTCACTGCCGCGCGCGGCTGAAGTATAGAACGCCAGGCCTGGACACAGCCAATTCTAATTGACGCGCGCGCACTATATTACACGCCTAAGAAAGGTCATTTGTAGATTAGTAAAAAGTCTCAGACGATTTTGAAAGCCAAGTTCTCCCAGTTGAAGAGTTGGTAACGAAGTGCAGCTCCGCTTGTATTCTTCACGTCCAATTTTAACTCCACAGATACTTCATATGTGACACTTAAGATGTTGCACAGGCAGTACAAACTCCCTTAAATATTCTTGACAAAATCAGATGACAATGCAAATTAAGGGTGGGCTTGTGCCTAATCAACTTAGACATACCAAAGATGTTCATGGGATAATAGTTCTGTTGGGGTTAAATTGATAGAGAAATCAATTCAGACAGATATACACTTCATATGTGACACTTAAGATGTTACAATGGGTCATTAATGATGTCATGTTGCAGCCCTTGTGTTGCATACACCTAATGATGCAGTTAGAACAGATTGTAGTAGTATCATTTATTTATTACTCGCCAATATATTCTATAGCGCGGTACAGTAGGGTTGGAGGACGAAAAAACAATTGGTAACAAACATTAACATTGTTACAATAGGTAAGGAGGGCCCTGCCCCAAGGAGCTTACACTCTATAAGGAAGTGTAAGTGGAAACATAAGGTACAGGGGGTGGTGTGTTTTTTGTTTCTAATAGCTGCTTGTTAATTGAAGGAGTTGGCGTTTGGGAAGAGGCAAGTGGGATTATGTGGAGGTAGAGCTGTGAGAGCAGGTGATGTGTTAAGATGGAAATGCTTCATATGCACCTGAAATACGTTACCCAACCCAATAATCGAGCCACAAAAGGCGACACTCTTTGGCTGCTCTTCAGCTGACGCCTTTGTGGAGACTCGTGTTATGTCCCAGAGATTCGATGGTGGTAGTAGTGTAGTATGAGCCACCTTCTGTGCAGTTGTCTGTCTTATCCCGGGTTTTGGATTACGTTCTTCAGTGTTGGTGGTGGCTGTAGTGCATTAGATATGCATTTGCTATATACTCTTTTGGAGCTCAAGGTGTTAAGGGCAGCGTAGGAACATTACTAGTAGTCTTCTTTTATAACTGGAGTTTACCACTGATGCCCATATTCAGTATGTGGCAAAGTTTTCTTCCCCTTGCTCAAGAACATTTCAGTTATATCAGAGCATCTCAAATTCTCCAGAGAACGGAGAAGACTGGGCCTGAAAGTGCGAAATAATTTTGTTCGATGACAATTAGTGTAATGGAAAAAGTGAATTCACTACAGAAACTAAGGTTGGGGTACTTTGCTGTACAGTGTTGCCTTTTATTTATGTAACCCACCTCCTAAAGGAAAAAAAGGTGATGTAAAAAAGCGCTAATGGGAATAACAATGTACCCTGTTAAGAGGGGGAACCCTATTGGTAGATAGGCAGCCTGGTGAACCTGATAGTACAATCAGATGAACAGCATAAATAAGAGAGATACCGGCGCCTGATCAGTCCACAATGGATGGAAGTCCAGTAGAAATAGTCCCAAATCCAGGATGTGCTACAGTCACTGAATCTTTGAGTGCTCCGTTAGGAATTCATGCAGGGGATGTGGAACATGAAATAAAAGAAGAGAGAATTTAGTGCAACACAGCTAAACAGATTACACAGACAAAAAAAAAAAAAAAAAGGAAAGCGAAAAACAAAAACAAAAACAAAAAAAACCAAAAAAATAAAAATGCAAGCTGGCTGACACAGGGGGACAAGACAGACAGACACAACTAGACAGACAACATTAAAGCAAAGCTAATGATAAAAGTTAATTAATCATTAGCTTTGCTTTAATGTTGTCTGTCTAGTTGTGTCTGTCTGTCTTGTCCCCCTGTGTCAGCCAGCTTGCATTTTTATTTTTTGGGTTTTTTTTTTTTGTTTTTTTTTCGCTTTTTTTTTTTTTTTTTTGTCTGTGTAATCTGTTTAACTGTGTTGCACTAAATTCTCTCTAATTTTATTTCATGTTCCACATCCCCTGCATGAATTCCTAACGGAGCACTCAAAGATTCAGTGACCATAGCACATCCTGGATTTGGGACTATTTCTACTGGACTTCCATCCATTGTGGACTGATCAGGCGCCGGTATCTCTCTTCCACCTCCTAAAGGGTTACTAACGTAACTGTTGTATGCCAGGCCCCACCCTGGGTTGCTATGGGGATCCAGACGTCACGCAGGGGTATTTGAGGGACTATTCTAGAAAGTTGGTTTCAAGAGGACATCAGAGGAGTCTCAGGGAGAGTAGATAAGTAATGTTTATCTAATAAACATTTTACTTATTAGATAAGTAATGTTTATAAGGTAATAATATAGACACGGCCCTCCTGTTTGATATGTTATCGATATGGACAGTACCCGTTAAGTTAGGATCCCCAAAGAAGGAATGGAATCCTGAGGAAGTATAATGAGGAATATGGCATGACATAGAGGGCACACACACACATTCCCAGCTAGCTCAAACTTCTTCACCCACCACATCATGAATATATATTTATGTCAAAAAGAGTGCTACTGGGCGTGGCAAATGTATACAACAAAAGACAACCAAAAATGCTGGTCCTACACTACACTGTGAACCCTTCCTTTTACCTCTGAATGAGGGGAATGAACCATAGTAAGTCCTCCTCACCTTTTTCACTTGGGAGGTCTTTCACTCTGCTGCAAGAACAGGACTTACTATGGTTCTTTCCCCTCATACAGAGGTAAAAGGAAGGGTTCACAGTGTAGTGTAGGACCTGCATTTTTGGTTATACCTTGACGTTTGGTATGCAGGCTTACAACGCTTTGGCCAAAGGGTTAAACTAAATAACCAAGTTATTATTATTATTGAAGTATTTAAACTTTATACTATTTACCATATATGTTTAGTCAATTGGACGGAGCATTGGGCACCCCTGTCTTTTGTTGTATGACATAGAGGGCCTCAGAAAAGAGGGCTCCCGTGTGCCGGCGGATCAACTCTAACCGCGGATCGGTGCTAATATTCCTAATCGGTCTGTATGGAAGTGGCAGTTCTCAAACAGGCAAAGGTATTGTCAAGTAAGAAAAGATCTGCCAGGATTGCCATAGGGGCCCAAAGTAATAGAATTAGTAGCGATGATGTTCCGATGCAATAAGGGGGTCCGGGTCCCATATTTACTCAGGGAACTAAATCAAAGTACATTCATTGGAGAGTTGTGTGGGCACTAATGGAAGAACTGTATTCATGCATGTCTGTTATAAAATACAGTATAATATTAGTGTATGAGTGATCCCTGTCCATGGGAAACAAATGACTGGTGTACTACAAAAGTTCCTGGCACCCATTATTCTACAACCTTGCTACCTCATTGCCCAGCCGCCTGAATTCAGCCCCCGAGTCGAGGTAACCCATGCGAAGTAGCCATATAATACACACCGATGTAATCTCCCTTGAAGTCGGACACGTAGGGTTACATTTACTTGTTTAGGCCCGGCACAATGAAGTTTCTATATAACTAACATTGATTATTATTATGGTTGGATTTGGGGGAGACGTTCCATAACAAAATGGCACACAGATGAACTTGGTGTAGGTCACTTCAGCAGTAATGGGATTAAAGCAGCAATTTTCAGTACTTTACTATTGATTTTCTTTAATAGACTCAATACTAGGCGGTCCGCCGGAGCTGAGCTGTGCTATATTTAGCACGGTGGACTCCACGGTTCCCAAGATGACAGTTTTAGTTGTACATTCTACTTTCTGTAAATTCGGATTGCCGCCGGTGTCGCCCAATAGGAGGCCACCTTGTCATCCCTCAATGTCCTTTTGGCTTCCTATTGGCCCACAGGGCTGCAGCCCGTTAGGCTGTCATCTTGTTTTCCTAAATAGGAGCAGAAACACCGGTAACTTGAAGGGTAGGTATATCGGGAACTATGATTCTGCGTTGACCTCTTTTTCTCCTTCACCCGCCCCCCCCAACACACCCCCAGTTTAGTGTCAAGGGCTGTTGCTATAATAATACTTTAAAAAAGAGGGAGGAGGGAGGATTTGCTGGTTTTGTTCAACTTAAGGATTCAAAAAAAATGCTGCGTTTCAGGTCAATATCAAATGCTTGTTGTTGCTAGCTTGGCCAAGTGGAGGCAGAAGTTCACAGGGTAATCGGGGTGCCCTGTGGTAACCAGGGAAAGCAGCAGTATATCTGTTTGGGGCAGCCAGTTCAAATACACCGGTAAAAATCTTATATTTACATTGAGCGGCACCTGTGTGTTTAAACCCCCTTGCTGCTATTGGGGCCTGTGATAAAATGGGGAAGGGAGGAGGGAAACTCTTCTGGATCCCAAAGAGTTTGTTATGGCCACAGTGCAATATGTCCCAGTATTACAGGGAGGAGATGATGGTGCAGCTATCGTTCATTCCCATAGGGAAGTCCAGTGCTGTGCACCCAATATAATGTGGGCCACAGGTGCAGATCTATTGTATGCAACAAGCCCACATGTTCCCTCTTAGAGGTTTAAAGTTCAAATGACGTACTCTCATTAAACAAGGATCTTGGAAGTATGAATTGCTTAGTAACCTGCATAGGCCTAAGGGGAAAAAAAGGCTTTTAAAATCATATCAAATATTTAAACAGACTATAGTGACCACAAATTGATATCTTGGAGGCTGCATCTGGCACTTTGTGTTTTTATGTGGCTACCATGGGGAAAAGTCAGATGTCTGTCATAAAAAATTATGGCCCGTATTTATGAATTAAACAAAATATAAACGTGTGTGTGCATATACACACCGACATACAGTATGTGTATATATTAGTAAATATGGGAAAAAGTGTCTAACTCATCTTTTATTTATCAGCTGCTCTCCAGGAACGGGTAATGGAATTGGAGAAAAATAATGCAGAATTTCTTCGAACCAAGCAACAACTTGAGCAGGAATTTAATCAGAAGAGAGCGAAATTCAAAGAGTTGTACTTGGCAAAAGAAGGTATGGGATTTGTTTTGATAGCAATTGTTTTGTTTTGATAGGATTTTGTTGTAGGTTTAGCTGATTTTCTGTTTAATATTTGATTTTACATATAGCCTGTAGCACGGGGCTCTTCAACTAGTTTTCTGAAGGTGCTGGATTAGAAAAGGTGCAGGAGGGCAGCACTTTTATTGTTAAACAAAAAAAAATTGATACATGAAAAATGATTCTGTTGGAACATTTTCCAAGCATTTATAACACCTGTACCATATAAATTTACATTAACTTAAATTAAAATTGTGTTGTAGTGTGAAACTGCGCTTGGCTACCTAAGCAATTAGTATGCAACTAGCAGGTGCAGTCTCCTCAAGGGCTACAGCAAGACTCTTTGCAGGCTGCATTTGACCTGCGAGCTGCCAGTTGAAGAGCCCTGCTGTAGCATATAGTAATTACCTTTTATAAGGCGCCTTCAGGGCAAAAACTTTTTTGGGGGGGGAGGGGGGAGAACAGAACTGAATTAAATAACCCTGGGCAAGCAATCTGTTACAGTCTATTACAGGAGAACGGATCGATCTGCAGCTTAGCTAATCACTTGTCAGTGTGCAGATTGTATTGATGCACATATTGAATAGGGAAAAAAAAATATATATATATTTTTTTTTTTAATTTTTTTTTTTAAACAGCAGCTTGAACTGCAGCTTTAAATAGCTGATACCGAAAGAAATCTGAAGTCTCTTTCTCTAGCATAGTATCAACTTAAAGTTCCAGATAATGATCAAATTTCATTTGGCACTCCATTCCAAAGTCCTGTTTACCAAATAAGAAAGCTTTCTGCACACTTCACATAATGGTGTGTGGTGTCTACAAGCAGTGATGGGCTGCTGGATTTTACTCATGCAGTTTATTTACATCTAAATTCATGGAACAGGGTGGCCCTTTGTAACCCTTGTGTTGCATTTTGTTATGCTTATTTTTAAAGCCCAATGCAGTGATGTTTTCCCTAGCATAAGCTATTATCCCATTAAAAGTAAAACAATCGATATGAATGTGTTACTTGATGCACTAGATAATGCTAAATATCCTTTTGTTCTCCCAAAGCACCACTAATGCACCAGGGCAGCAGTGTAACCAGCATAACGAAGAGATGGCTATTTAATACCTTTGCTTAAAAACTGGCTTGCATAATACAGGGAAAAGGGTAGAAAACCTCCAGTACATCAACACTTCTCAAGTATGACATTTTTTAGGATGTGCTGGTTTCTTTTGTAATTCCTGCTTGTAAGCGTTGATGTATTTGTAGTCCTTTTCAAGTCAGGAGATCTTAAAAGATGGTAA
This sequence comes from Ascaphus truei, assembly GCF_040206685.1. Lineage (NCBI taxonomy): Eukaryota > Metazoa > Chordata > Amphibia > Anura > Ascaphidae > Ascaphus > Ascaphus truei. The sequence goes on along the minus strand of NC_134485.1, from coordinate 210,599,564 downwards.
TTGACGAGCAGAATAGGAGCAGTCTGTCCTATAAATAAATAATTGGAATCGGTTGATGGGTGTGGCTGCCCCAGACCTATTCTATTTAATAAAAAGATCATACGTTGTTTTACACGGCAGATCCTAAGATCCTGTGCATAGACATGTAAATTACCGTTCCTTAGTGCATCACCTTTTGCTTCCTCGATCTACAGAGGTTTTCTTAAATCGGTGGTTTTCTACCCTTTCCTCTGCTATCCCCAGACACAACAAATTTTAGAAATGACCAAAGAGTTAACAAACACGAGAACGCAATTTGCTTACATACAGTAAGAACATGGTGCTGATTAGTAGAGTTTAGTAATGAATACACCTGTAATCAAACGACACAAGTTAACTTGGCGGTTGCTTTTTCCTGTCCATGCTTTCCTGACCTGTCCGGTTCCCTTTCTTGCAGAGGACCTAAAGCGTCAGCATGCTGCTGTTCAGGCTTCACAGGAGGAGATCTCTCAACTGCAGTTCCAGCTGTCCCAAGCACAGGCAGATATCGAGAACATCAAGGCCATAGCCACGGTCTCTGAGAACACCAAACATGAAGCCATCGATGATGTGAAGAAACAGTGGCAGGAAGAAGTTGCTTCTCTACAAGCCATCATGAAAGGTACAGCACATAGATTTCTAGCTCTTTAGCTGGAGTAGAGTTTGCAATCTAAGGGTAAAAGGGGACGATAGACAGCACACTCATAGTGTTACATTTATGCAAATGCAGGATGCACGGAACAAAAGGGGACCCTTATTCCCCTGTATAGTACTAACAAATCTACGCAAGTACCAGCACTCACTGTCTAATAGCTAAATGATGAAAACAGTTGTAATGCAGAAAATACATTTAATAATAAAACAAACCAAAAATAAATCAAATGTGTTTGCAGAAACCAGTATCAGAAATGGGCATTTCACAAAGTGAGGGGTGGGGGGGGGAAAGGAAAAGGGGAAAAAAAAACATGAAACACAAGGAATATACACAAAACCCTCAGCACTCCACACGAGCACGAGGAGCAGAGCCACAGAGGGTTTGATTACTGTTTTCATTTGCTATTCCCATTAACCTTTTATTGACTGTTGTGGACTCCTGGTGCTTTTTTGCAAGCTGCTTTTTTGCAAGCTGTGTTCAGCCTTTACTGTACTATTGCCAACCGTGTCTTGTGGTACTTGAACTACTGGCATTGACTTTAGTGGATTCTTGCTGCCCTGCTATTAGCTGTATTTAGCCTACACTGCATGATTGCTATCTATTTTCAGGGGTGTCTGATTTGACCAGTTATAGGGGAAGAGAGGCTTAGGGAAAGTACCTCTGGGACCTTTTGGACCAGGGGGAATGGGCCAGATGAAGAGGTAGTCCCTCGAAACGTCGCCCCCCTAGCATACTTTCCGTTCTCCGTTTTTTGTGTACAGTATATTCCTTGTTTCATGTTTTTTCCCCCTTTTCCTTTCGCCCCCCCCCCCCCCCCACCCCTCACTTTGTGACATGCCCATTTGTGACACCGGTTTCTGCAAACACATTTAATTTATTTCTGGTTTGTTTTATTATTAAATGTATTTTCTGCATTACAACTGTTTTCATCATTTAGCTATTAGACAGTGAGTGCTGGTACTTACGTAGATTTGTTAGAGTTTGCAATCTGTGTTGAGAAATCAATCTGTTCTGTTGCTAACGAAAACATTTGATTAGACCAAAATAAAGTTTCACTTACGAGTAATCTGTGAACAGGTGATGCACCTGTAATGAGTATTTTGATGAATAGCTCAATGGATTATTTGTCAATATATGTATATTCTGCCTATGTTCATCGACTTGGCGCATGTCAAGGTATATACATTTTATTATGGGCAGGCAGGTTAACCCCTTAGTTGCAGCATTACTAACAGGTGTACCAAGGTGGTTATTCTGGAGGTCAGACATCGACATCACCTTTTGTTTGGTGAGTGCTGCAAATAATCACAAACCTATGTTCTCCATTACATTTTTCTCTTAGAGACATTGCATGACTATGAGCTCCAGTTCCATCACAGGTTGGAGCAGGAGCGTGCTCAGTGGGGACAATACCGGGAGTCTGTGGAGAGAGAGATAGCAGAGCTCAGGAGACGCCTGTCTGAAGGCCAGCAAGAGGAAAACCTTGAGAATGATATGAAAAAGGTACACGGACGTCTGAAAAACAGATTTGTTTTTTCTTTACTATTATCCATGATCCCAGGCTTTATAAACAAACATGATTACAGAGAAGGAGAGATGCAGAGATGGAGCTCGCTGTTCTTTAGAATTTCGGACTGGTGGAAGACTGTCTCATGTCCAAGAAGTGAAGACCCAAAATGTTTACTAGCGTTGTGACTGGAATCTGCTGCTTTATGTGCAGTCTGTTGTGTGAATGTGTGCAAATAAAGCAAGCCTCAATACTATTAAGAATCTTTCTCTGCCCCGCTTTCTGTGACGACATCTCCCACCTCTTTTGAACTGCTTTGCCCTACACCTATATCCCTACTTACAGTATATTGATTCAGAAGAAGGCAAACAAAAAACACCAGTGAAACATCATCTAATAATATCTCATAAAGGGAAAACATTCATTCAAAATTATATACTCCAAATATTGGCAATCAGATTACTCCCTGGATCAACATCCTTCTCATGTTTACTTATTTTTATATCCCTGTATACATTTCCTTTCTAAAAAGATGTCCAGGCTTTTTTTCTGGGGGAAAAAATGTACTCATTTGCATGTCATTTCCCAGAATCCCTTGCTGTAGTGGAAGCACTGCATGCTTGGTGATAATGGTGAAAGGCAGGGTTGCAGACCTGTCTAAGACATGTGAATGTGCTCACAAGTGATCTTTTTATTTATCTATATATCTATAAATATCTATCTCATTACAATATCCTGTACTCAAATAACAGGACGCCCTTGCTACAGCCTATATATAATAGGTGGTAAATATTGGATATTTACAAAAGAACAAGATCACTTCTCTGATTGGACTCACTGTCCTGTTACTAATATAGAAATTGAAATGATGTCTTAAGTTAAAGCAAGATTTAATAATTAATATGGTGAAAGTGGTGAAAACACAACCTAAAACAAGGAACAGAACAATAACAACCTGATACCTGTCAGTGCCTAGCAAAGGGCTGCTGCTATTATCTTACTGTGAAATGGCAAAATAAAGATATTACATTAGGGAGGTTGTCCCATCTATGGCTGCGTTTATAGCGACGGTGACCGCATGACGTCAGCCGTCGCCGCCCCTATAGCGTTTCCTGCACTCTGTTGGAGACAGGAGAGGGCGACCAGTAGGCGTGGTGGAGGCGTGGCAGTGAGCGGTTCGCCCTAATTGGCTGAACTGCTCACGTGCCGCTGACGTCGCACACCGATCGCTGAAGAAGTCAAAATACTTTGACTTCCAGCGATCGCGGCCGCTTGACGTCAGCTGTCGCCGTCACGCCCACTATGGGCACCCGCGACGCATTGCATATACTCACTACGGCGCTGCGCAATGTTGCAGTAGCCAGTATTATAAACGCAGCTTATTGCAGTAACACAGCAAATGTGGGTATTGGAGGGCTTTGGCTGAGCTCGTCTAGGAGATGATTGTATCCAGCTCACTATGTGCATTTTTCCACATTACAGGCATACCCCGCATTAACTTACGCAATGGGACCGGAGCATGTATGTAAAGCGAAAATGTACTTAAAGTGAAGCACTACCTTTTCCCCACTTATCGATGCATGTACTGTACTGCAATCGTCATATACGTGCATAACTGATGTAAATAATGCATTTGTAACAGGCTCTATAGTCTCCCCTCTTGCGCACAGCTTCGGTACAGGTAGGGAGCCGGTATTGCTGTTCAGGACGTGATGACAGGCGCATGCGTGAGCTGCCGTTTGCCTATTGGGTGATATGTACTTACTCGCGAATGTACTTAAAGTGAGTGTACTTAAAGCGGGGTATGCCTGTACTATGTTAAGTACAATTAGGGCTTATGTGCATTTATTGTAAAGTAAGTAATGATGGGACTATGATCATGCAGCACTATTACAATCAGTTAGGACATTGGTAATGCATGGGTTAACATATTTTAAACCCGTTTTTTCGCGGGCTTTTTTTACTACAAATGTGCAGGCACAGGCCACAGCTCCCCACTCCAAGACGAAGCGCTACTTTGAGCATGAAACGCGTTGAGGGGGAGACTGTGGTGTAGCCTGTGTCCTATTGTGCGTTCAATAAAGATTTGTTACCTAAACCGGAAGTGCCTCTGATTCAGTCACTGGCTGTGGCGCCGGATCTCTTCTCCTGCCCACTTTGTAAATATAGTTACTGTTGCAGCACAGATAATCTGTAAATCTGTGATCACCCTTGAAGCGTCCTGTGTGACGCAAAACATATGTCGGTGTGTAGCGTCTGATGTCACTAGTGGGGTGGCGCCTGGTTGTGTGGCATCCAATACAATCTAGCAAAGGAAAGTCTGTTTGTCCGACACTTAGGCCTCGGACACGCTTCCCGCTGGCGTGCTGAGGCTCAGGGAAAGCGGGCCAGTGACGTAACGAAGCTGGCTCGCCCTCATTGGGCGAACCGCTCACGTGACCGGCCTGTCTCGCCGGCAAGCGGGGGAATTTTAAATTCCCCTAAGACCTGCGCTTCCGCAAGCGCGCGGAAGCGCAGGTGAGCCCCTACTAAAGCCGCTCTAATTGCGGCTGTAGTGGCTCAGTGCTGAGCGGGAGCGCGCGTCAGCGCTCTTCCGCCAGCAAGCAAGGAACATGGCCGAGGCCTAATGGAGCGCCGTGTGTTCCAACGTAGGGAGGGGAGAAACGGGGTTACACTTTAAATATAAAGAGAATAGTAACATAAAGCAAGAAATAATCTGTGTGAGAGACAATGTGATACTCCCACACTGCGAGGTAAATCTGTGGGTGTTTGCATTTTAGACCAGGCGGGGCTACCATCATTTTCACAGGTAAACGGTATGTAGATAAAATGTAGAACAACCCAGTGAAGCACATGAAATGTATTGATATCTTGTATATGCAGAAACTAACTGGCCTTGAAATGCCTCTCGCTTCAATTCTTTGCATTAACTATGCTGCACTATGATCCTGTGTGTAAATTATAGTTTAATGGCATAATGACTCCTAACTAAATGATTAACAAAAAGAACACTCGAATGTCACTGGAAACACAGCCAGCCTCTTCACCTTGAAGAAATATTATTTTTAATCCCTACTTGGTGGATTTCAATTATCCACACTGGTTATGTGTTATCTGATAACATGCCATGTTACAGAGCAGCGTGGATATCCTTTAGTTCTGTTTGTTCAGTAACATCTCAGCCTTTTGGTTTTGAAATGTTTGCGGCTGAGTCACGCCACATTTAGCTGTTTACATACACAAAATGCTTCATGTAGCAAGTAGCTACAATATACTCGCCTTAATGGGTTTCAGGCCAAACCTGTCTCCTTCTGTGCTTATATCATTAGGTTCTTGCAAAATACAACAAAGGAGATTGATTTTAAGGAATTAAACAAAGGAATATATTAGTAGTGTGCAGATTTACATGTTTGTGTTTTCCAGATCTCCTTTTTTGTGGTATTCAGTACTTTTCACAATAAATGTGTGATCCTGTAGTATTAATCTTTATTACCAATAAAAAAAAGTACTTTTAGCTGACAGGTGGGATTAAGAAAAGTGCTACAGGTTTGCAGAGCCGCGGACCGCTTTTCCGGGGCCAAGGACTAATCTCAACCTGCCTTCCCCGCCCCTCCTCTCTCTCACGCTCCTCGCCCTCCGTACGTTTATCTCTTTTAACTGGGCTGTTGGAGCGAACATCCGGCATCGGTTGGCTATAAGCACAGAGGGGGCGTTTGGGGCAGGTCAAACTTCCAGCACCGGCCGGGAACACCGGAAGCACCCGGCTCTTTCTGTTAGCCGCCCTGCAGGGTTTTGTGTATCTTCATCCAACAAAGCAGATCCAAAAAATGTTGTTATAACTTATCAGTGTAACTGCTTCCTTAGAAAAAGCCAATCACCCTTTTAGTAACCGTTTTACTTCTTTTGTATTGTGTTAAAAATAAATATACTTGGCATTTCTCTGTGAACACTGGATTCTCCATATCCGCTACTCATATGTATCTGTTTAAATGATGATGGCTTAATAATTACTTTACAAACAAAGAACATAAAAATAACAATTTACCAATAGGTTGAAGGACTGACGATAAGTCTTTATACCAAGAGACCTAAAATGGTAAACGGTAAAAAGCTTTTGTTTACCGTGGTATTAAAGGTTTAAAAATGTACAAAGCAGGCCATTGTCCTTCATTCAGTTTCATCCTAAGAGGGACTGTCCCAGTATGACCTTTGCTGGCAGCTGTTTGGGCTGCAGGGAATGATAGTATTTTTTTATTTTGCTGCGCTTGTTACAAAATGGTCTTTGCCAAGCAATCTGCATAGTTAGTAGTACACCAGTATGTAGCCCTTTAAAATGCATGTCAATATATTTGAATACATGACATCCAAAAACATAAGAACACCACATTGAAGAAACCATACATTTTAGTTAAATCGCACACGGTTATTAGGTTTCATCCTAAGAGGGACTCGGTTATTGGGCAAGTTTTAAGCATATGTCGATTCATCACTTGCACAAGTAAAAAACGACAACGGTGGTAAGCAATGAATAATTCATATCTAACGTTTTAAAGATAAATAATATCAAACTTGAATAGGTCAGTGAGAATCTTCGCCGGTGAAAGGCTGTGCAGTTAATGGATATCTGAGGGCTACATGTCGGCGTGTATCTTCTGGTTATGTTGCCTATGATGAATTTCTTTTGACTACAGGCCCAAGAGGATGCAGAAAAGCTTCGCTCCGTTGTAATGCCCATGGAAAAGGAGATTGGAACTTTAAAGGAGAAGCTGACAGATGCTGCAGACAGGATAAAGGATCTGGAGGCATCCAAGGTTGCATAACTAATTAGTCTTTCCATTCTGCATCCTTGTCAAAACCTTAAGGCTAAGTGAATCTTCCTTCCCTATGTTTACTGTTATTCATTCGACAATACACAGAAGGATATATCTCTATCTACAGCATTGATGGGTGGTCTTGCCTGTGCCTGTTGTAAAGACCAATAGCACACTGCTCCTTGAGAATCTCCACGAGTCTGAAAGTACAGGGAATACCTGGGTATTGCAAAAAGGCAAAAGGATGCATGTGCCATCTTCGCTGCTTCAAGACCAATAAGAGCTATACCACATGAATAATCGAGTAGTCTGTATTTCTACATACACATGAAATAACATTACAAGTAATTTAACATTCTGTATTTGTAAGCAATCAAGAACTACACAATGAACTACTTCTCTGGTTATGGACTTGCAGTACTTTGCTCTTTAGTCCTGCACAGCACATTCTTCTGTTGCTAAAGGATTAAAGTGATGAATGAAAATGTATTAAACTTTAAGGCACAAGCTTCCTTAAAGTACCACAGCACATGCACTATTCCTTCATCATGAAAACTGCAGTTTAGTCACAGTGGCAAACACACGTGCTGCGCATCACGGTCAGTGTCTACTAAACATACCACCTAAATCATGGGTGTGTCTGGGCTCTTCTTGTATACTCTTGTGTTTAGTAGCTATGTCTTTAAACAGGAGAAGCAACACCCACAGCTAGTAGGCCAGTTGCAGAGACATACTTAATATAGTCATGTAGCACACATGTTCCCTTATCTAGAATTCAAATAGGCTTCCAAAACTTCATAGCGCTCTACTTGCGAATCTTCTATTTTATTGGTGAACAGTCAATGTTTAAGGTACATCCCTGACCCTGATGAAGCTTAATCAGATTTGCTGACTGTTCACCAATAAATTACAAGATTTGTAAGTAGAACCCTATGAACTTTTTTTTTTTAACCATTGAAGTCTATTTGTATTCTACATAAGCGGACTTGAACATTTTTGCTGCATGATTACATTTGGGTGTTGGTCGCACTCTTTGGTTCTGTTTGCCCCATGAGAATGATCCAAGGCGCCACGTTACTCTACATGGTTAATATAGTGACTGTGCAAAGATGTTTCACTGAACAGGGAAATGCAGCCAGGATTGGTTTAATGGGAGTACTGTTAATGCACTTTCAATGTCGGGTGTTTTGGATGTTAAAGAAAAAATTCCTTATGTCTCAGGCTAAATAACATTTGCACCCTTTCTGCAAACTGTAGACAGAATAACAACACACAAGTACTTTTGGATTGTGGTGTCTTCATCCTGTCATCAGGATGGGGACTGAAATGTTAATAACATTTTGATAATACACCCACATTTAAAGTACCCTTCATGGTTGTGTAGTGTATGCAGTTTGCATTATGTTCACCAGTTTTTGTCTCTTCTTTCTCGATAACTTGTGCTCACTTATGTCTGTTTGTTAGGTTACAGAACTGAATCATTATCTTGAAACGGAGAAGTCGTGTCGGACTGATTTAGAAATGTATGTCGCTGTCCTAAATACTCAAAAATCTGTGCTTCAGGAGGATGCAGAGAAGTTACGGAAAGAACTACATGAGGGTAATCCACTTGCTTATTACTTAACTAGCTACAAATGGTTTTAGCTTGTTAATTATGTTTAACCATATTTTATTAAATGAATATAGTAGAAATTAGGCATTTCGTATTCAGACCTGTCCTCAGAACTTCCCACCCAGAGCATGTTTGTGGGATAGGTAATGAATTTGCAAATATATCCCACTCATGCAAATAATGCATGCAACTTCAGGTCTATGAGGATCCCCACAAAAGACAGAAACGCCCAATGCTACATCCAATGCTACATCCAATGTCACAAAAATACATAGTAAAATACTTCAATATTCTCGTGAGTAAGGGTCATTTAGTTAAACCCTTTGGCCAAAGGGTTATAAGCCTGCAAGCCACGTCACGGCATGACCAGTAAGCAGGTCCTAACACTAAGGCTTCTGCCATGCTGGTGAAGACCGCGCGGAGGTCTGGGAAGACCCCCCCCCCCCCCAGCGTGTCTACCTTGTCCACAAAATGCTCCCGCTTAACGCGGGTGATGTCACTCGTGCGCACGCCTCCGCACGGTCTTCACCTGTGTGGACCCAGCCTTACTGTGAAAATTCTCATTTACCTCTGATGGAGGGAGAATGACAGCAGTGGGTCTGTACACACAGGAACATGAAAAAAACCTGCTACTTTAAAAAGTGGGGTGGGGTGAGCTTAAACCATGGGAGGAGCGCCACTAACCTTCAAACAACTGATACAAGTTGAAAATGAAATGTATTTTACTATGTATTTTTGTCACATTGGATGTAGCATTGGGCATTTCCGTCTTTTGTTGTTTACATTTGGCCATGTTCAGTAGCACTCCTTTACACACACACACACACACACACACACACACACACACACACACACACACACACACACACACACACACACACACACACACACACACACACACACACACACACACACACACACACACACACACACACACAATGGGGTTTTGCGCTTGCTGGGATTGTGTTTATTAATCTGGTTGGGTGGGTTCCAAAGGTACAGGTCTGAAAACCTGTGTTTGAGTATTTAAAGCATCAACAACCCCTAACCAACACTATTTTTGTTTTTACATTGAGTTGAACCATGCTCCGGGGACTCTGCTGTCCCAGAGAGATTTAGCTGTGAAATTACCAGTATTACTTCCTGGTTTTTAAAGGTTTTTTAAATGGCTTTCCAATAGGAAGCCACAGTCCATGATTTTGCAGCTTCCTATAGGCCTGGGATTTGGCCGCGTTTTTGTTTTCCCTGGGAGATATTTAAACCCGATAAGTTACATAGTAGATAAGGTTGAAAAAAGACACATGTTCATCAAGATCAACCTATAAGGGAGGGGGAAGCTGGGGGTGCACACATAGAGCTGAAAATAGTATGGTTGAGCTCTGGGGGACTCCAGTTTCTACCCTGTTAATAGAAAAGGAAAAAAAAGGGGGGGGGGGGGATTGCTGTTTTTTGGGGGGTGGGCGCATTTTATGATAATGGACTTATCAATGTCAAAGCAGTTCTGTAATCTTAGCCCACCATAATATAATTACAGATTGCTTTAACCACTTTCCTGCCAGGGCGGCCTATGATATGTGAATATCACTGATGTACTGATGTACATATCACAGCTCTCGTGTGGCTATAGTGAAGTTATTGGTTTTATAATTGGTGTTCCCTACATTTTGTTACTAATAGGATTTCTTTCTGAACTTGATATTTTCTGGCTATGTTGCATGATGGTCATAGTTATGAGTAGGTTAGAAATGTAGTATTTAAAACCAGAGACAGAACATGAAACACAGACAGAGCCCAGTGCTACATCCATTGACACAAATACATGGTACAGTGCCTATATATAGATATATTTTGAATAAAATGGTCTTTTAGTTTAACGCTTTGGCCAAAGTGTCATAAGCCCTTGAGCCACTTCACGGCAGACCATGTCTCAAGGGTCCTAACACTAATATAAATTCTTAATAACCTGTACATTAACAAAACACAGAACCCCAGCAAGCTCTTTTTGGGAACCCATTTCTGTCGTCTGTTGTAACCTGTACATTACCAGGAAGAATGATCTATAGTTAGTTGCATAGTTCTAAGTCTGATTGAAGCTCTTATTAACCTGTATAATATCAGGAAAAGCACTCTGTATTAGATTTGTCGCAATCAATTAGTGTTGGGACCCTTGAGACGTGGTCTGCCTTGGAGGGGCTCAAGGGTTTATGACACTTTGGCCAAAGAGTATATATGTGTCAAAGTGTCTGTGTTATATATATATATATATATATATATATATATATATATATATATATATATATATAACACAGAGACTTTGTGTCAATGGATGTAGCACTGGGCTCTGTCTGTTTTTCATGTTCTATCTCTGGTTTTAAATATATATTGCCATGCTCAGTAGCACTCCTCTGTGACGTGTGTGTTATTTTGGGGGTTCAATATGAGCTTATAGGGGTTCTGTATGTTTTAGAAATGTAGTAGCCACATTGGCGAGAATTGTATTTTTCTCATCGTACACGACCCTGGAAAAATAGGTGTGTTTTCAAGCCCATGTAGCACCTTTCGCAAGAAGGGCCATAACGACAAATAGTATCATTGTACCGATTCGCTGCAAACTTTATCTGGTCAGATTATTATTTGTGATGTAGGTTGCCTTTTTGCATAGCATGACAGATGGATTTATATGCTGCTGCCTCGCTAGTTTTCTGTAAGGTTGGCTATAGCATAAAATGTGCCTAACACTATACGAGCCTTGCTAGAAGCATGGGGGCTAAATTTCTAATAAAGAGGGCAGTTCCTTGTAGGACCAAAACGAACCAGTGTCAACAGAGGAGTAACTAGATGTTTTTTGCACGCAGGGCAGGTTTCACCAATTGCACCCCAGCACGCTGACGCAAACTTGCACAGCAGCCCCTCACGTCATGGAGAGCAACTCTCAACCCCAGTCATGCCTCTTTCGCCTGCTCTCTGCTCCCCTCTCATTGACCTGTGCAGCAGCTCACAGCGCCCGATACTGCTTAAAACACTTGATTTATAAACACTCCCCTGTTCACGGGCATCTAAGGCCTTGAATATAGTATGCGCCCGCTGCAGAGGCAATCCTTGGCCTGTGGGATCTGGAGGAGGAGACACGACGGGGAGGCGTGAAAGATCAGCTGTGATTCACTGTTACTTCCTTACGGCCTTTTGTTTGCGGTGCTCACGATGTCTTGCGGACTATGGATGCAGCCTAAGGCTAGGGCCATAGAGGGGTGAGGAGTTCCGAGCCGCGCTGAGGCTCGCCTGCTGAAATCTGCGCGATTCCATGGACTTGCAGGCGAGCCAGCGTGCGCGAAGGGAGCTGGGGGGGAGGTGGTTGGAGGCGGGGCAGTGACGTCGCTGGGCCAATCGCCCGCGACGCACTCTCGTCAAGGCGCCGTGACGTTGACGCTTCAGGCTGATTGGATGTTTTCAGCCGACAGTGCGCTGAAAAACAGCTTGGCTGTCGGCTGAAAATTCCAAAGCCTCAGCACGCCTGCGGACGCTCGCGTGAGCCCCCTCTCAAGGCATCCTCATTGAGGATGCAGGGGCTCAGCGCTGAGCGTCCGCACGGCTCAGCGCGGCCTGTCCCTCTATGGACTCGGACTTAGAGATACAATATGTAATTCCGTTTCAAAAAAGGAAAGCAGACACATTTTTGCTCTTAGCATGGCTAGAATTGTTTACAGAAGTCAATTAGAATGTTGCATTTATTACAAAACGTTGTTTTTATAGTCATGCACTTTTTTAAGGCATTGTTGGGTTGTTATCAAAATGTTGCCTTTTGCTATCAGATCAGCTGTCTGCGTCTGCTAGACGTACCACTTCAATGATTGATGTCTTTTTGTTGTTCTTTCGGGTTAGTTTGCCATCTCTTGGAGCAGGAGAGGCAGCAGCACAACCAGCTGAAGCACACGTGGCAGAAAGCCAACGACCAGTTCTTGGAGTCCCAGCGCTTGATGATGCAAGACATGAAGCGCATGGAGTTTGTCCTGTCCACTGAGCAACTGCGGCAAGTAGAAGAAAGGAAGAAGAAAGACCAGGTGAAGCAGCTGTCGTTTGTCTGTTTACTGAGCTGAGTCAATGTAAAACACCTGTGCAGAACAAAGGGCGATTAGAAGGAGACTTTCCTGCAGCAGCGCAGTGTTCTATATGAAAAGAAGCCAGATGGGGATTGTGGGTGTTTTATTGAATTAGTCATCTAATACGTTGTCTTGTAAAGGTACCTCAAGATTAGAATAGACATTTTGTAATATAATCCTCCTGTAACCACATTGTCATTTGTTATGGACTGGTTTTTTTTTGTTTGTTTGTTTTATTTGTTTTTTAATCTCTGTTCACATACAGTCATTGCATATTTTGTGAGTTACTCTGGCTCACACACAGTATCAACTTTCAACACCTTGAAAGAGAAATATATCCGCTTTTAGAATAAGGCATTTCTTTTATTGTTTTCCGATGGATTAGGAAAGCTGAATTAAAGCTGCAGTTCAGTCTTTTTTTTATTTATTTTTTTATTTTATTTTATTTTTTCTTCAATAGTTTCATGTGTGCAATCTCAATTACCTAAAGAACTGTATAGCTGCAGGTCAATTCGTTCTCCATGTATTGATAGGTCGAAATTTGGTGACATAATTAGTGAAGGGATCTGTTTATATTCTGCTTGTCTGTTAGTGGAAGCTCATGAAATTCATGAGCACTCCTGCACTGACATGTGCTAGAGGGAGGGCAGGGCTCACAGAGGGGCGTGCCAGGGCTTGTGACAGGACATGAAGGGGCAGTGCCTTAGCAAATGGCTGTTAAAATAGAATACAAGAAAATTGGTCTTTCAAAGTTGTTTTTTTAAAAACAGAAAATGCTAAAAGTATTTTTTCTTACTACAGAACTGATTTATTAAAAAAAAACACACATGCAGGATATTGACTGAACTGCAGCTTTAAGTATTTTCATGCTGCCTCTTAAATCCGTAGCACTTGGAAATGATGCGTCAGAGTTCTTCATGTCTGGAGTCTTGATGGCAGATTAGTGATACTGCCACTTGCACAGCATTCTTCACCGTAATCACTGAATCGCACCATCTGTAGGCACTGACCTCGGCAAGAACCTAAAAGGTTCCCATACACGGTACCGCAGGGGGGGCCAACTCCAGTCCTCCACGGCCACCAACAGGTCTGGTTTTCAGGATATCCCTGCTTCGGCATAGGTGGCAGAGTCAACGACTGAGCCACCAGTGCGGAAGCAGGGATATGCTTAAAACCGGACCTGTCGTGGTCCTTGAGGACTGGAGTTAGCCACCCCTGCCATATACTACATGATCATTTTTTGTGTCCAGATCGTAGTGCTAAAAAGTAGTACAAAGCGTAATCCGATTTGCGTGGGATTTAGTACGGTCGTTATGTGACTTGTTGCATATGATGCATGGCTTTGTTGCATATGATGCATGACGTTGTTGCATATGGTGCATGGCGTTGTTGCATATGGTGCATGGCGTTGTTGCATATGGTGCATGGCGTTGTTGCATATGGTGCATGGCGTTGTTGCATATGGTGCATGGCGTTGTTGCATATGGTGCATGGCGTTGTTGCATATGGTGCATGGCGTTGTTGCATACCGCTTCATGCAATTTAAAATAAAGCAATATTGTGTATTTATTATTTAGAACTAGCATTAGTAAATATTAATTCTTAGTTTAATATGTTTTATAATAGACCTGCTGTGAAAATATAAAGTTTTGGGACTGTAATAAAACATTTGTGCTGCGTCAAAAATAATAATTTTCGTTAATACATAGCACTTCTAATTATGCGTTAATAATATAAACAGAGTTTGTAGGATTTACACTAGGTTAACCCTGAAGTCCAATTTTGGACACAGTTTTTTTTTTTTTTTTTTTTTTTTACTCTTTTTGATATAACTTTACAAATGATTGTATAGTATATACCATTTACGTCAGTGCGACGTGCATCACTGCTCTACCCCTTTTAACACCTGTTTGCGCAAATATACCTATTTTTTAAAAATTACATGACGCTACCCGGAGCAAAAAAAGCTAGTACATAGATGCGCACATGTGCAATGTACTTTACTGTGTGTAGTCCACCTAATCTGCTAAATAATATGTGGTATCCGGGACTGACCGAATGAATCACAAGGTTCCTTATTCTATCCATTACGTAATGTGAAATAAATTCTCCTTTTCTAGCAAGATGATGAGCAAAGAATCAGAAAACGAAAAGAGAGGAAGCAAAAAGGGGAAGAGGAGGAAATGAAAGGAGCTAGTTCAGCTGCGCAGAATGAATTGCTTACAAATCTACTAAACGAAGAGGTACTGGAAAAAAAATACATAAAGTGAACATTTTCATCTAGACTTTACTTATTTTATAATTGCAGTGTGCATTTTAGTAGGATGTTATAAGGTTCAAAGGGGGAAGACACCTGCAAGATCACACGAGGAGACATTATTATAATATGAGCTCAGAGCTCAGAGTCTGTTGGTAAGACACGGTCACTGTGATGGAACAATTGGGAATCTACTGCTCCTTGGGTCAAATATGAGATTAGACTATTTGGGACAATAAATATTAGTCTGTTTTAAAACTTCTTAATATGTCCTCGACGCAACTCTCCATTGCAAAATGATGCACCCTCTTTCAACCTTGTGTTGCAGCTGTAGTACCATCTTTACGTGACCCTAATGTTTTTATGCGTTCAGATGAGTTCTAGTGTCACTGTTACTTTTATTTGTTTTCAGAAAGCTATGAATAGCACACATGGCTCGATCCATTCTTTAGACACAGACGTGGTCCTTCACGAAGGGGAGTGTTTTAATAAACAAGATGACATGTTTAAAGATGGACTTCGACGGGCACAGTCTACGGACAGCCTGGGAACATCGGGGCCTTTACACACAAAAACACTGGGCTATAACAACAAAGCAAAATCAGCCGGAAACCTTGACGAGTCTGATTTTGGACCCTTAGTTGGAGCAGATTCTGCGTCCGAGAACTTTGACACCTCATCCCTCGGGTCCCTGCATATGCCAAGCGGATTCATGCTAACCAAAGATCAGGAGAAAGCAATCAAAGCCATGACTCCTGAACAAGAAGAGACGGCCTCCTTGCTATCGAGCGTCACGCAGAGCATAGAATGTGCGTACGTTTCTCCTTCTGGTTATCGCACGGTTAGCGAGATTGAGTGGAATTTACTGCAGAAAGAGGTGAGTTGTGCATGACCGATGCTGATTTAGGTCTCACCAGGGTTGTTGCGTATAATTCCCTGAAGCATTGCAATGCTAGTAACGAACAGTGTAATAATAATAGTAAACGTGGGGCAAAGGAGTGGCCTTATTGTTAATGTGCAGGACATCCTGGTCTAAGACCCAGAACCTGCTCTGTTTGACCTTAAGGAAGTCGGTCAGATCTCATTTTGTGCCAAAGCCTACGTTTGCCTTTTATTCTATTCAGTATGTTCAATATACTCCTAATATTTTTATTATGCTCTGAGGATCCTACAAACTCCTCTAGTAAATGAAAAACAAATGCTTGTTTCCAGTGCATACTTCGCACTTTGCATAGTGAGGTTACAGGTCGTGTTCCCTGCCCACGATTTTTGTATCTGTTCATTCTTTCTCTGACAATGTGACAATACGTTCCCTGCACATCTGCCAGAAAATGGTATAGGAAAGCGTTGTGCCATTTCCACATTTCACCAGTCCTGTTGGGCATCTTACAGGTGCAAACAGCTGGGAACAAGCTTGGCAGACGCTGTGATATGTGCTCCAACTATGAGAAGCAGCTGCAGGGGATCCAAACCCAGGAGGCAGAAACTAGAGATCAAGTAAGTGCTTTCTCACCTTACTCCTCTCTGCTGTGGTACATAGGAAGCGTGTGCCTGTGGCACCACTGATGGCACACAGCATGCTCCAACACCTCAGAGTATCACAGACTGCTTATATACTGTGAGTATCGGTGTTTGTGTCGGTCCTCTGGTGCTTCTTAGGCTGCGCTTATAGTGCGGCTACAGAAACGGCGCGCAGCGTCAAAACAAGTAGATGTAATCCGGCGTGGGCGCGACACAGCGACCAAAATCGCTGAAGTCAATAGATTGTGATATTTGCCGCAACACGTGACTGCAATAAGCCAATCACATAGCCTCTGCCTGACGTCACCGCCCTTTGCAGCCAGCGACATCGCAAACACTGAATTACAACTTTGGCGACGGGTGAGGTCACAGGTCACGTCGCCGACAATGTAGCCTGCACTATAAGCTCAGCCTTATATGCTGCCAAATTCTGTGCTCACTTTGGAGCTGCTGGTTCATGCCTGTATGGGTTCAGGATACCAACATTTAAGAGTCCTTCATATTTGGTATGAGACCAAACCCTCAGCAAAAGATAACATTTGGCTTTTATAGTTCTCCTTTTGTAAGAGAGAGCTTTATTAAACTGATACCATGGTTATAGTGTTTTTATATGTCCTCTGTGCTCCCCTGCCTTTATCATGCTGTAGCATTGATATGCCAGTGACTGGAAGCCAATGCTTTGTGCTTGTGTTCTAAAACTTCAGGTCAAAAAGCTGCAGGTGATGCTCAGACAAGCAAACGACCAGCTGGAGAAAAGCTTGAAAGATAAACAGGAGCTAGAAGATTATTTGAAGCAAAACACAGAGGATACCAGTATCCAGGTGCGTCTACTGGTTACTTCTGATCATCGTACCAAGGGGAAAAAAATCTTACTATGTATGCAGTTTTGTAAAGGGAAATAAGTAGACAGTAAGTAGTTTCGATGTATATATATTTTGTTTTACTCTAGTCCTGCTCTGTTTTTGGTTCCCTTTGCAAGTTTTGCAACCATGTTTTCTGTAGGTCACAATGGCTACACCAGAAATGAGTATCCTGTTTGTTGCCCAAATGTTCATTGTGTTATCAAGTAGTATACACACCCAGTAGGATGTCATTTCCAAATTGTAATGGAAGGGGGAAACAAATCAAAGAAAACTGTCTGAAGTGGGGGTAACTCGATGACAATGGTGCTGCAATGTGAAGATCACTGGTTGTGTTTTTTATTGCGTACTCAGAACAAAGTATTTTTGTCCCGGTACTATTTACTGCAGGGTAATGGGCCTTATTCATTATAAACATTCACTTGAATGGCTGCTAATGAGCAACAGTGGCAATTTATACTAGTGAATATACTTCCACGGACCTTTGACTTTCTTAGCGTATTTTCCATCGTTCCTTCGCCGAGTACTGTCTTAACTAAAAATGTTTTACTGTGTATTGAATTTTTGTTTGGCTGCTAGATATCAACGCTTATGCTCAGAGCTCAGGAGTCTGAAACACTGCTCGGTGAATTACAACAGGCGTTTTCTGTGGCAAAGAGGAGTGTTCAGGAGCAAATGGTAAGGACACAAATAAAACATGTATACAGTATGTGAGTGCAAACAGAATCTTGGTGCATCCTTATATTGTACTATTCTCCCTTACTTTATTAAGGGACACTGATAACTATAACTGATAGAGTACTATAGGGTTTTAGAGATGGCTGGCATTACGAATTTTCCCAAAACTCTAACCGTCATCTCTCGTCATCGTCGAAGTCCTTAGTCGTGTGTGAACAGCTGGAAGTGCAACTTTTAGTATTCGTCCTGTGTATTTCTTGAGAGACATGACTTTGGTCTTAAATTCGGTGGCTGTCTAAATCTATATGCCAAGTATGTTACATGTTAAGAACTGCAGTGGGGGAAATTATTTAATTTGAATGTGGGAATTTTTGATGTAATTCAGTAATTTATTATGCTATATCTATATAATATTTAATTATTTTAGCTTTTTATTTGCGTATGTTATTTTATAGCATTATAATTCTTTCATTTTTTTTTTGTTTGATTTTGAGAAACAAAAAAAGAAATAAAAAAATAAACGCCTATAAAACAAGGAAAAACATTTAAAAAAAAAAAAAAAACCTTGAGTAGATCAGTGGAAAAATCACTGTCTTTTGAAGTGGGTGAAACCAGTTTGAATTCCAGTGCCCACTCTGTGTTACTTTATCTTCCTGTGCCTCAAGCGTCAGAATTAGATTGTTAGCTCTACGGGGCAGGGGCGCCTTGTGCCTGCAAAATACTATGTACAGCACTGTGTACACTGTCAGCGCGATTTAAGAAAAATCTATTTTAATGTTCTTAAATGTGGCGAGTGTGGTAGAAAGCAGCCAAATCCAGTTGCTAAACAAGGGCCGGACATAAAACACACTAAACATCGGACATAACATAAATGCCGGTGTTTAATTTAGGATTTTGTTTTCTTTATGTTGAGGTTGTACTGATGCATTCACGAGAGCAAGTCTCCGAAGAACTAGCGAGGCTACAGAGGGACAATGAAAGCCTCCAAGGAATGCATGTCCTGCACGTATCACTGCAGCTAGCAGAGAATTTCGTCCTACCTGAAACCATTGAGGTAATCACTTCCTACTCCCGTGCATGTCTGTAAAAATGCTTTGTTTGGGGTGCAATACAATTGAGTGAAAACATCTGTTATGTGATGGCAGCAATTGTTCCTCCCTGGCAGGATTTACTTGTATTAAGTGGGAGTTGAGGTAATTTGTGACTTCAATTCCAGCCTTGCATGCACGCTGTATGCTTTTGGCCAAATCACTTCATTTCTACTCATCTACCCGGCAACTGATAATATAATAGAAGCATAGAGTAAAATGTAAACCTCTTTGGAATTTAAATACATTACAACGTAGATACAATATATTCTTAAGTACAGTAGTAGCTGCTGCTGATCATTCGTTTTAAAAGGGAAATTACATTTATAAACGTTTAGTTCTGTCCTCTAACAGAATCTGCCACCTTTCTTATCAGTACTGTCGTTTGACAGCTGGTAGTTACTGGGTATTAATAATAGCGAGCATGTCGTTTTATAGGAGAAGGAATGAAAGGTCTGTGTGAGAAATGTAATTTGGTGGCTGTGTTGAGAGGGTGAATCAGAGTGATGCTATTGTACTTTAACTCCTTTTACTTAATGCAGGTTCCTTTTCTCACAGTCCATTTAGTTTATGGAAAGGGTAACACTGAATAATGATTTTTATTTCTAATGTACAGCAATAGTACAGACTCAGGTGGGAGAGCGCATATAGATCCAAGAGATTTGTATAAAGGCGCTCGTACAATATTTCTTATATAGTGAGAGACCGCTGCCTAGATTAAGAGCGAGGCTCAAAACCTCCTGCAAAAGCCAGGTGTGCGAGACGAGGTCAGAACCAAATCCATATGTAACATGAAATGAATGAGTTTGCTGTCCGATTCCCTTTTGAGCTTCGTATTACATGAGCTGAGCATTGCTTTCACTTCTTCACTGGCGAGCCCCATTCATAATGGATTCCTTTACTTAATTCTATGCTCCAATTTCTTTCATCCCTAATTATGACACTGTGCTTGCCATGGTAATAACGTGACTTACAATGTGTGCTTATAATATGGTCTCCTCATTCTGTTTCCAAAATTCCTGAAGGACTTTATTTCCCCCCTTCATTTAGGAACTCCACGAACTGGTGTTGAAGTACCGTGAGGATATTATCAGTGTCCGGACTGCATCCGACCACCTTGAAGAGAAGCTGAAGGCCGAAATCCTATTCTTGAAAGAACAGATTCAAGCCGAACAGTGTCAGAAGGAAAATATTGAGGAAACCCTGCAAGTTGAAATAGAGAATTGCAAAGAGGAGATAGGTACGCTTCAGAAGAAGAAAAAAACTTGTGTAAACAAAGACTTCTGAGTTTAAAAAAACAAGAAAAATGCGTTTTTATATAGAAAATGTATACATTTAGAAACTTTGCCTGCACTAAGCTCTCTAAGCAAACATGAACTAAAAAATGAAAGCACAAAATTGTGTATTCTTTTAGGGGGAAAAAAAATCTGTTTTGTAATCTCCAATTTATACATAATAAAAGAAAAACACTTGTTCTCTTAATTAAATCATGCACACAATAGATACATTGATGTCCACGGTGGTTAGGGAGCGCAATGATATGAAAAAGAAGAAGCATATACAAAATAGTGCAATATGTCTGCAACTTCAGGTAAATAATCAAAATTTCATTCATCCAATGAATTGAATACTCACATATTGAACTGTGGCAACATGTGTATAAAGGTATCTTTAAAGTTGCAAGTTTGTTTCTTTAGGTCAACCCCAATGTTGTGCGGGTCAGGGAGGTTTCTTTAACGCTTGCGGTGATAAGAGAAAAGAGCAGACATAGTGTACACCAGTGATTCACAACCTTTTTTGTTAGGAGGAACCCTTGAAGTATTTTGAAAAATCTTGGGGAACCCCTATCTGGCTGGCACATATTAGGCTGCGTTTATAGTGCTGGCAACGTCGCGTCAAAACCAATGTATTGACGCCGTCGCGTGCGCTTATAGTAGGAGCGACAGGATGGCGCTGCGGCTTGGTCGCGATCGCTGGAAGTCACTTCAATTTGATTTTTCTAGCAAACGCAGCATGACGTCAGCGTCGCCGGCACTATAAGCGCGGCCTTAGATTAATTTCACCCCTCACGAGCCCCCTCTATTTCCCACCCTCTACCCATGTATTTCTCTCTCCTCTGTCTCACCCACTCTCCTCCCCCTCCCGCCTCGCATGTATTTATCTCCCCTGCGTCTCACTCTTACTCCCTCTTTTCCTCGCTCACTCCCCCCCCCTCTCTCCTCTCGCTTGCTCCTGCCTTCCGTCAATTACCCCACTATCACTCAATCCCCCCCACAAAATACATATCAAAAAACACCACCCCTCTAAATATATGTAAACCCACTCCGCAATACATAATAAAAATACCCCGCCAATACATTTTTAAAAGACCCCCCCCTCCCCCCCACCCCCAATACATTTTTTTTTTTTTTTTTAATCGGGCGGCACGGGTAAAATCATCATCATTATCATCTCCCCCAGCACCCCTCATATCACCCCCGCATCTCCCTCACATCACACCCCCCCATGCATGTCCCTCACATCACCACCCCTGCATGTCCCATCTCCCTCACATCACCCCCCCTTCATGTCCCTCACATCACCCCTCCTGCATGTCCCATCTCCCTCACATCACCCCTCCTGCATGTCCCATCTCCCTCACATCACCCCCCCCGCATGTCCCATCTCCCTCACATCACCCCCCCCCCCGCATGTCCCATCTCCCTCACATCACTCCCCCCCCCTGCATGTCCCATCTCCCTCACATCACCCCCCCCCCCCCCCGCATGTCCCATCTCCCTCACATCACTCCCCCCCCCTGCATGTCCCATCTCCCTCACATCACCCCCCCCTACATGTCCCATCTCCCTCACATCACCCCCCCTACATGTCCCATCTCCCTCACATCACCCCCCCCTACATGTCCCATCTCCCTCACATCACCCCCCCCCACATGTCCCATCTCCCTCACATCACCCCCCCTACATGTCCCATCTCCCTCACATCACCCCCCCTACATGTCCCATCTCCCTCACATCACCTCCCCTACATGTCCCATCTCCCTCACATCACCCCCCCTACATGTCCCATCTCCCTCACATCACCCCCCCTACATGTCCCATCTCCCTCACATCACCCCCCCTACATGTCCCATCTCCTTCACATCACCCCCCCTACTTGTCCCATCTCCCTCACATCACCCCCCCTACATGTTCCATCTCCCTCACATCACCCCCCTACATGTTCCATCTCACTCACATCACCCCCCCCTACATGTCCCATCTCCCTCACATCACCCCCCCCTACATGTCCCATCTCCCTCACATCACCCCCCCTACATGTCCCATCTCCTTCACATCACCCCCACCCCCCTACATGTCCCATCTCCCTCACATCAACACCCCCTACATGTCCCATCTCACTCACAACACCCCCCCTACATGTCCCATCTCCCTCACATTACCCCCCCCTACATGTCCCATCTCCCTCACATCACCCCCCCCGCATGTCCCATCTCCCTCACATCACACCCCCCCCCTGCATGTCCCATCTCCCTCACATCACCCCCCCCCTGCATGTCCCATCTCCCTCACATCACCCCCCCCCCCCCCTGCATGTCCCATCTCCCTCATATACCCCCCCCCCCCCCTGCATGTCCCATCTCCCTAGAGTTGCCAGGTGGCTTGTCCAAAAATACTGGGTACCCACGTCCCCCCTCCCACCCCCCACCCCCCGAACACACACAAAAAATACCCCCTCGCTCCCCAAATACATTTTAAAAATACCCCCACCTCCCCCAAATAACATTTAAAAATATCCCCACCTCCCCCTAAATACATTTAAAAAAATACCCCCACCTCCCTGCAAATATATTTAAAAAATACCCCCACCTCCCCAATACATTTAAAATATCCCCCATCATCATGTTCTCATCTCCCCAGGCTGGCCCCATCACCATCTTATACCCCCCATCTTCTCACCCTGCCCCCCGTCCCATCCTCTCACCCTGTCCCCCCATCCTGTCACCCTGCCCCCCCATCCTCTCACCCTGTCCGTCCCCCCATCCTCTCACCCTGTCACCCTGCCCCCTCCCACATCCCCCAATCTGTGTCCTTACCTTATTGCTAGGAAGGACACAGACTTCTCTGGGCCGCCAGGGTGTAGGCTCCGCCCCCGCTATCCTCTGATTGGCTCTCCGCTTCTCCAATCAGGGACAGGCTGCACAGACTCACGAGTGCTCCTGCCCGCCCCCGCCTCCAGTCTTAGCACTGCCTGCCGCACAAGCCCTCGCGCTTGCGCTGCCCTCTCCGCAAAAATGGTACACACGTGCGGCTGTGTGCGGGCTCGGGGGGGGGGGAAGGGGGGGAGTGGAAGAGCCGGGGAAACCTGGGAGAAAAGCGGGGGAGCCGGGGAGAGCCAGGAAACCGCTGGGGCGGCCAGGCGGAACCCCTGGGACTGCTCCGCGGAGACCCGGTTGGGAATCACTGGTGTAGACTGTATACAAGTTTATATCTGATTAAAATAATGCCAGATTCACTCACATGGTTCCCAAGTTAATAAAGCAGTTTGATCTCAATGATCTACGTCGCCGACAAGAGGTTACGAAGCAGTCTCCTCACTCGATACACTGGAGGGTTCCCGTCTCGCGTCTCTCACGGCTCGCGTACTTCCGGGTTGCAGGGAAATCTCGCGGTGGTTTGGAGTCAGTCGGTGATAGCTTTGGTGACACTCTACGCGTTTCTCCTCATCCGAGGTTTCTTCAGGAGTCGAAGCTAACAGACTGACTATCACCGACTGACTCCAAACCACCGCGAGCGTTAAAGAAACCTCCCTGAACCGCACAACATTGGGGTTGACGTAAAGAAACAAACTTGCAACTTTAAAGCTACCTATGTATACATGTTGCCACAGTTCAATCTGTAAGTATTCAATTCATTGGATGAATGAAATTTAGATTCCTTACCTGAAGTTGCAGACATATTGCACTATTTTGTATATGTTTCTTCTTTTTCATATCATTGCGCTCCCTAACCAGCTGTGACATCGCTATATAATGAGGATTAAGAAAGAAATCCTGGATTGAGGTTGAGCAGCATCGTACAAAGATATTAATTCACATAATATATATTTTTTCTTTTTATAGTCACTGAACACTATCAGATTTATTTAAATCACTGAAAATTCACTTTATTATATTGTTCACCAAGATCTTGTATTTGAAAGATCACAACTTAGATTTGAGCGCTATTAGACAACACCTCTTTTTCACGAACACAATAGATACATATCTGACTATTTTGTGCGACCTACTAAAATACACAAATGTCACCAGCAGCATTTTCAGTTAGTTGATGGTTCTTCTTTGATCCATTTTGGTAACTCGAGCAACCAACAATATTGGATCTCTTGAGGCTGACATTTTAAGAGACAGATGAGACATTTTTGAAGTATGTCCTATTACCACCCTATCCTTTTTATTTTATTTCCCAAGTCTGATTTTCATTCTTAACTTTGTTGATCTTCTGTTCTCTTATGTATATTCTTTTCTTTCCTTCCTTTCTTGTCACTGGTCAATATACAGACATCTTAGAAGGTAGGATAAGTTCATGTGTTTTTGGTCTGTGTGTGTGTCTGTGTGTGTGTGTGTGTGTTTGTGTGTGTGTGTTAGGTTTTATAAAGGTGGTCTCTTACAAGTTGGAAGGGGAGCCTTTTGATTTTAGATACAGAAGTAGCACACATTATCTTCCCCTGAGCTGCAGCAAATAAATGAATTGGTCGTTGGTTAGTGAAGATGTAGCAGCCCCTATTACTGTAAGTCCTAGGACATAGTAAGCGCTTAGGTGCTGCTGCTCGCTCTTGCTTGCCGCCGCTCGCTCTACCAGGAGCTTTTTGCTGTACTGACAGAGGAGACAGCAAGCGCTTGGGAGGCGGGTATCACTGTGTGTGTCACTTGGTAGCTGTCTGTGTGTTTGTGTCACTGGGGAACGTGTGTGTGTGTGTGTGTGTGTGTGTGTGTGTGTGTGTGTGTGTGTGTGTGTGTGTGTATTATATAATATTTTAAAAATTAAAAAAAAAGACGTGAGAATAAATTATTTATTAACATTGTGCAACTTTGATAAATATATTCACGCGCTTGCTGTCTCCTCTGTCAGGACAGAAATGTCCCAGAGCTGCTTTACATAGGTAGAAATGTCCCAGAGCTGCTAACAGCTCTTTGACAAAGTCCCTACCTGCGGACGAAACGCGTCAGAGTTATCTATGTAGCAGAGTATTTTCTGTGCCAATGCACTCAATAAACAACCTTTTTAATTGATTGCGTGAGGATTTCTATTTTTATGCCCCTGCGACTGCAGTGAACCGCCTGAAAACCCTATCTCCTCTGTCAGGACAGCAAAAAGCTCCTGGTTAGAGCGAGCGGCAGCAAGCGAGAGCGAGCAGCAGCAAATAAGCGCTTACTATGTCCTAGGCCTAAGACCTGCGCTTCCGCAAGCGCGCGGAAGCACAGGTGAGCCCCTACTAAAGCCGCTCTAATTGCGGCTGTAGGGGCTCAGTGCTGAGCGGGAGCACGCGTCAGCACGCTTCCGCCAGCAAGCGCCAAACATGGCCAAGGCCTTATACTGGATCTGTGGATTCACAGAAAGAAGCTGGATTGTGGCAAACCGCATTCATGAAGAAAATTAAACCGCAAGAGCAGATGAAGCAGAAGCTGCCTATCCCTGCCATGAATATGAAACCTGTATCATCACATAATATGCTACCTACATACTTGACCATAGTTACCTATCTACTTGACCCATTGGTCACCCTATCCCCTCTGCTTTTCTTGCCCTTTATCTCTGATCTCTATTTTAACCCAGAACCAAAAATAATCATCTACCCGTTAACCTTTTTTGAAGCATTCATTGCTTTCATTTTATATCTATTGCTCTGACACCTGCATTGGGTGAATGTGATTGCTAAATCGCCATGTATTGTACATTCCCTATGTAGTTTAAATGGTTGGCATAGTAGAAGTAAAGTAATAATCATCATTCAGCTGGGCAGTCAGTCCCACCGAATACTACATGCATGGTACCCTGTCTGTCACAATGTGTGCTCTGTCTAGTAGAGAAGTTGCACAAGCTACTGTTTGAGTTCTGGATCTAACATTCCTATTCTAGTGACTTATTTTACAGCACTGGGCACCATCTAATAGTCTGTCTGTCTGTCTGTCTGTATATCTATATATCCAATAAAGAACATCACTTGTGAGCACATTCACATGTCTTAGGTCTGCAACCTTGCCTTTCACCAGTATCACCTAGCATACAGTGCTCCCACTGCAGCAAGGGATTCTGGGAAATGACATGCAAATGAGCACGCAATGTCACCTTTTGCCTGAAATCCATTTACATGGAACACCTATAGGCAAATGCTCTGTTGTTCACAAAGCTTTTAAGCACCGCATGGGACTACATGCAAAGCCAGTCCCATGCTGTGCTTAAAACTGTGTGAACAGCAGAGCATTTGCTTATATGGGTTCCATGTAAATGGATTGTAGGCAAAAGGTGACACGTATGCTCATTTGCATGTAATTTCCCAGAATCCTTTGCTGCAGTGGAAGCACTGTATGCTAGGTGATGATGGTTGAAAGGCGGGGTTGCAGACCTGTCTAAGGTTGAGTCCATAGAAGGACCGACAGCGCTGAGCCGTGCGGACGCTCCGCGATGAGCCCCGTCATCCTCAATGAGGATGTCTTGAGGGGGCTCCCGCGAGATTGAGACGCTGGGATTTTCAGCCGACATCAGAAATTGTATCTGAGCGCGCTGTCGGCTGAAACACCAAACCGGAGCGAAGCAGCGTCACGGCGCCGTGACATTGGCGCTTCGCGGGCTATTAGCTTCATGACATCAGTGCTCCGCCTCCCGATCGCGCACGCTGGCTCGCCTGCAAGTCCATACAATCGCTCCTGATTGAGCAGACGAGCCTCAGCGTGGCGGAGCACTGTCGGTGCTTCTATGGACGCAGCCTAAGGCCGAGTCCATAGGACAGGCCGCACTGAGCCGTGCGGACGCTCCGCGCTGAGCCCCTGCATCCTCAATGAGGATGCCTTGAGAGGGGGCTCACGCGAGCGTCCGCAGGCGTGCTGAGGCGCTGGATTTTTCAGCTGACAGCCAAGCTGTTTTTCAGAGCACTGTCGGCTGAAAACATCCAATTTGCGCAGAGCAGCGTCAACGTCACGGCGCCGTGATGTGGAAGTCAGTGCGTCGCGGGCGATTGGCCCAGCGACGTCACTGCCCCACCTCCCTCAGTCTCCCCCCGCCTCCGATCGCGCCGCTGGCTCGCCTGCATGGGCATGAAATCGCGCAGATTTCAGCAGGCGAGCCTCAGCGTCAGCGCGGTCCAGCACTGACAACCCCTCTATGGCCCCAACCTAAGACACATGACTGTGCTCACAAGTGATATTCCTTACTGGCTATATGCTAACACTGGAGGTTTCAAAATGTATGTAAATTATATATAAATTTTATTTTTTGTGTGTAAAGCAAAGCTATTGTACTTCTGAGACACTTATAAATTAAAGGTTTCTTATATGTCCGTTCTTCATAGAAAGTGAACCATTTGACTTTTTTTCATCACAAAGCTATAACCCATTGTAACATACATAGTAAGAGGAACTGAATAAGGATTCCATTGTCTCTTGTTTTGGTCCATCTATTTATGGCTGTGTTTTTATGTTTTATGACCCTGTAAATAAACTTTACAGGTGCTTTTTCCAATAGAATACAATTTTAGAAGTTTTTTTTTTTCCTCTTTTTCTACAGCTTCTATTTCAAGCTTAAAACTTGAACTGGACAAAATACAAGGAGAGAAGGAGCAGGTAAGGGCTGGGCTTACACTAATCTCATTTCAAGAATCATGTTTTAATGGGGCACATGTATTGTGTGCTCTCTTTGAAGGATTTCTTGTTAATATGTGTATAGTGTAAGTTGAATATATCAAGCAAGTTGTTGAGGACTCCTTACCTTCTGCAAATACAGGTTAATTTTTCTCTCTTTAGTTACTTCTGACATGGAGGGAGCTTGAATAAATGTGACCGTGGTATCTTCACTGGGGTGGAGATAATAAGATATACAATAACTCTCCTGTTTCTGAATCCCTGCCACAGATGAGATTTATCAATAATGATTAAAAAATACCCTGACTGTTTAAGGCATCGGCGATAGAGACTAAATTCATGAAATCCGTTATTGGGTGACTTGTCCTAGGTACTAATTACACAGCCCATTTCTGGATACATATTCAAACTGTAGAGTGCAGCCAGTGCCCGTATGTACACATCAGTCATTCAGAGGAAACTGTCTCTATCCATAAGTTAATGGCATTGTTAGCGGTTCAATCAATTATATCCCGTCATTCAGCTCTTGACTACTTAACTGTAAGGTCACTTTGCCGTATAAAAAGCAGTTTGAACAGAAAGTATTTGTGGCTACCCCAAACCTAAACAAAATAATGGCTTTGTTGTTCTTGGCTGCTCAGTTGGAGGCCACCTTGCAAAGGAGGACACTGGAGCTTCGTAACGTACAAGAACTAAAATACGCCTTGGAAGATCAGCTTAGGAAAGAGACAGCGGCCAAGGTAACTATCATGTGGAGAAGAAAGCCTCATCTGGTACATGATGTCCTTCAACAAGCCTTTTTTTAAATCCCTTTAACGACCCTACCCTTTTTTTATGGTTATTTATTTTATTTTTATTTTTTAGAACAATACAAATGTGGCTGCCACTTTTTTATTTTTCTCATAGGAAGTAATGGTTTGACTTTGTATTGAATAAATACATTTGAAATGATATTTAATTAGTTGTTTTTTTCAAAAAAATAACACTAGTGCTGGTTGGCTTGGAATGCTTTGAAATGACTGGGTTCCCAATCTTTTCAGCCTAATATACTTTTAACTGTTTCTAACATTTTCTTTTTCCTCCCCCTGATAATCTTATGTCGTTATATCCCTCAATGAGATAATTGACAATATAGTATGTTTGTGGGTTTTCAGTTAGGCTGCTCTTTTAAACCAGGAAAGCCAGAAATTAAATTGCCTATACTCGTTTTTTTTTTTTGCTTCCCTTTAGCCTTAAGATTTTTATCATGTCGTTGACTCCAGCATTAAAGAGTTAAAGTCTGTGGCACTGACAACCATAAAACTCATGTTAATAACCAGTTGAGTCCCTATGTGGAATGGGTGTGCCAGAGCTAACGGCAAACTTCTCTCTCAGACAAGCCTTGAACAGCTGATGTTTGAAGAAAAGAATAAGGCACAACGGCTACAGACAGAGTTGGATGTGAGTGAGCAAGTCCAGAGAGACTTTGTGAAGCTGTCTCAGACCCTGCAGGTAAATAGACACAAATGTATTCTTCTCTAACGTAGGTTTTAGCAGAGGAGATCTGGAGCATTAACAGGAAATCTGGGCCTAAATTTAATTAAAATCCGTAATCTATGTTCTAGGTTAAAAATAGGCGATATTCAGACAGAAGTTTACCTTTTTTAATAACGTGATTGAATGTTTCCTTATACATATAAAAACATAATTTTCACAGGTTGATAATTGTCTCAAAACAGTAATAACATAAAAGCACATAGGACCACACAAAGGCATAAGACAGATCTGCACTCTTTAAAGCAATACCCCCCCCCCCCCTTATTTTTTTTTTTTCTTGACCACATGGAACTGTGGTGTCCTCTGGAGTTGTACTGCACTATTTTCAGTACTGGTAACCTGCCCACCTCCCTCCCCCAGTTACCAGAATGTCACTAATGTGTCACTAATGTGTCACTAATGTGTCACTAATGTGTCACTAATGTGTCACTAATGTGTCACTAATGTGTCACTAATGTGTCACTAATGTGTCACTTCATGGTGTTTAAAGGAGCTTTAAATGGCCTTGATGTCTCCCTCTCTGCCCCTCTGTTCCAGCCTCTTCACTTCTCACACACTACAACCTTCCCCCTGCCATCGCTGACACAAAATGGCAGCAGGTGAAGATAGGAAGAGGTGAATGCCACAAGATCCCTTGTTTTCAGTTAGGGCCTAGCACGCAGACTCAAACCAGGGGCTTAAATTAATCCAGATCGTGAAAATGTATGGGTGTTTGGATTTACCTAATCTAGACTCGCTTATCTTTAGTGGTACCACTAATAGTTGGCAGTTGGAGGACATTGAGCTTTGAAGGTTTCATCTGCCCTTGGACAGACTACCAGTGGCACATCCAGTTTGTATTTAGGCTGTGGGGAAGCAAGACATCAAGGAATTTTCAGGGACACTATTTCTGAAATACACAGATTCCCAACAAGCTCTGAGAAACACCAACCATTACCACAGTGTGTGTGTGTGTGTGTGTGTGTGT